>NW_028297122.1:46290-193387 GCF_055798465.1 Pogonomyrmex barbatus
GTTCATTTTATTTGTATCAATTGCTATTGGAATTCTATAAAAACGTTAAAAACCATGTTATTGATTTTTTTGATGAATATGAAAAAATTTCGTAAATTGTTTGATATTGATATCTCATCAAAGATACATATAAAAAATTTATTAATAACAAATTTATATATTATATTGATCTACTAAAATTGTGAAACTTTTGTTTAAATTGTTTTCTAAATTGCATCGCAATTAATTGCATCGAAAATATTTGAGATATATAAAAATCATATTATAATCAAACAGACAATAGATGACTCATATTATAATATTAATAATTTATTATAATATTAAATTCTTTTATGATAATTTTAAACTTTATTAAAACTTTAATATTAAAGTGAATTTTATTAATTATTGTCTATTATTAATTTCTCTTATCAAATCAATATTTCATATCAATGATTTTGCACCTTAACTAAACTAGCAGGACCAAATCGACAGAATCAAACCGGACTTCCTCAATTAATTTGTATCCATTTTATATTATTTTGTACCAGCAACAAAAATCTTGTACCCCGTGCCGTTTTGAAAACAAATGTGGCGCTGCTAACTTAAAATTAAGGTAGGACCACATTAAAGAAATAAAAACAAACATAAAAATGCAAACAACTCAATTTGTACTAATTTGTATCATTAAAAAATATTAATATATTATCCCACTTTTCTTGAAGCAATCTCGATTATTACCATTATTATGGAGTATTTATTTATTATGTGGAAGGTGTTGTTGGCTGTTGATGTGTAGTTGGACGTTGCGCTTGGTGGCGTGGATGATGATTGCGTGGTGTACGCTGCGTCTCGAGCGTCTCGAGCGAGTGTGTGGCCTGCTGCACTGCGTCGCAATCGGCTGATGAAAGCTGATTCTCAGAGAGGAGTGTCTGTTCTCGATCAGCTGTGTGGCAGACCAACGGTGCGAGTGTCGGCACCAAGCAAAGCGGAAAATTTAGCAGCCAAGTCGCTATGCGTTTGGTAATAGAAGCGCAAGCTGAAGGATATGTGAAGGTTGCATGCACGCTGACAATCAAGGAACGAGTTAATACAAAGCCATTATATTCTCGCAAACAAAAGATAACTGTTACAAAAGCTATCGGGACTGAGTTTGGGTCCCGCGAGAATAACGCGTGGGCGAGTCGGTCGCGTCGGTCTCGGCGCGTGCGCGCGCAAGCTCTTGTAGCCGCTCCCTGCGCCTCTCACGAGCCCCGGCTCCTCCTCGGCGTGGCCGGGGGGTGAGTGTTCGTGGCTCGATCTGGGCCGGTAGCAGTCCCGCGGTTTGCGTGGCGGCTTCGATGTAGAAGCGGCGAATGTCACAGCGTGGCGGCCGATGCTGCACTTGGCCGAGCTCGATGGCGCAGAGTTGCCACGGCCTGTCCTGTTTCGTGCCGTGTTCCAAAGAGCGGCCAGGAGTCGGTGGTCGCTCGGGTGCCGTTGAGCTCGAGGAGATCGAGTGCCTCGATGCATCCTCTGCGGGCGGAGTCGATGGCCGGGGCAGGCTATCCTCTGAGGAGGAAGCTGACCCGAACAGGTCCAGGAGCCGTTGCTTGGAGCGGTTGGGCGCCTGACTCGTCATCCGGAACCTCGTCCCTCCTTGTCGATGCACGGCAAGGGAAGTGTGCGCCCAAGCAGCGGTGTAAATGGCCGCGAAGTCGGCGGCGGCGAGCGTTGTGGTGCCGGATGGTGGGCGGCGTTGATTGTCCCGGAAATGACGAGTCGTGGACGGCCCCTAGAGAGGAGGCACGCCGGCAGAGGTCCTCCTGTTGCATCGCGGCTCCCCGAGTCGATGGAGATCGACATGCTGAGATTGTGGCCTGGAGCAGGTCGCCCGGACACGGACGGATTGGGCGGCGTCGCTGGCCGCGAGTCCTTTTTGGACGTGGTGTGGCTGCGGCGTTCACGGCCGACAGAAACACGTTCGTAGGAGAGAGGCGAGATGGATACGGCGGCGTTCACGGCCGTCAGAGGCAAGGTCGGAAGTATATGGCGGCGTTCACGGCCGTCAAAGGTAAGGCCGCTATGGCAGCGTTCACGGCCGTCAGACGTAGGCCGGAAGGATATGGCGGCGTTCACGGCCGTCAGAGATAAGGCCGATTTGGTGGCGTTCACCGCCGTCAGACGTAAAGCCGGAAGGGTATCCGTGGCGTTAACTGCCGCGGGGAGTACGACCGAAGGCTGGTCGGTGATTTCCAGCAAGAAAAACTGCCGTGTACTGAGCAATGAGGCCAGGGCTGGCCTCTAGAGCTCGAAGGGCATCGCAGTGCAGCTCGTACCAGTAAACTGGTTTGAGGCGACTGAGGCGAAGAGCGATGCCAAGTGCCGCTCGTATATAGCTCCGCTGCGGCGTTTCAGACACGAGAAAGTGGTTTGTCAATTTGCCATCTAGTGGCGTGCGCGTGAACCACCATGCTACGCGGGACTGCTCTTGTGTCGATGGTGCGGTCGCGAGGCAGTGACTGCCACAGGACCCCCCTGTGAATGACGGAATCCATCTAGTTGGTGTACCTTTTCGGGAATCGTACTCGTCTTCCTGTGCGGGTAGTTTTTTCGTTGCTTGATTCGTCTGCTGTGGTTGTGATGGTGACCCTTGGACGGTTGTATGCTCTGATTGGATGTCTTCTTGCCCAAGGATGTATGCTGGTTTAAGATGGTCGATTGAGGTTGTTATTTTTTGGTCTCGGATTTGGAGTGTGTAAGTCTTATCTGTTCGTCTGAGCACTTTGTATGGACCTTCATAAGGCGGTTGTAGAATGCCTTTAGGCCCGTCGTGCCGTAAGAAGACGTGTTCGCACGTTCGTAAATCTAAGTGTACGAACGGCTTTTGCGTGGTGTGCCTAGTTGCATCTTGTGGACGCAGTGCGTTCATTAATTGATGCAGCGTATTGAGCCAGTTTCCTGATTTCGTCCTCTCTTTGTGGGATGTTTGACTCGGTGAGGAGTTGTCCCGGTAGGCGAATGGACTCTCCATACACCATCTCCGCGATGGTGGTGTGGAGATCTTTCTTTAGTGCTGCTCTTATGCCGAGTAATATGGTTGGTAATTCTTCTGTCCATTTCGGGTTTGATCGGCAGCGGATGGCGGCTTTCAATTGGCGATGAAAGCGTTTCACCATCCCATTGGCTTGCGGATGCGTGGTTTTGTAATGTGATGCCCGCGAATTCCATTAGCTGCTTAAAGAGCTGCGATTCAAATTGTTTCCCTTGGTCTATCGTAATTCTCAAGGGAGTACCGAATCGGCAGATCCATCCATTGTAAAACGTGCGAGCTACTGTCTCTGCCTTCTGATTGGCCATGGGGAAGGCCTCCGGCCATTTTGTGAATCGGTCGACGCACGTTAGGCAATATCTTTGGCCTTGTGATACTGGGAGTATGATGATGTCAAGATGGATGTGTTCGAAGCGCTTGCTGGGAGGCTTAAAGATTCCCCATGGCCCTATTAGAGTGTCGAGTGTCGAGTTTTTGTCTTTTGACATTCGAGACATGTCTGCTCACTCTCGTACGTCCTTGTTCATGCTGGGCCAAACAAAGCGTTGTGCGACCATTTTGGTTGTCGCCCTGATTCCTGAATGGGCCAATTGGTGTATGGTGAGGAATGCTGCCGTCTGAACTCTCTTGTGACAAATGGACGTGGTATGTCTCCCTGCGTGTCGCACCATAATTGTAGCGCGCTTCTTGGGATTTTCACTTGTTCAAGCTTAAGCCCGTGTTTGCCGGTCCTGAACTTATCGAGTTCGGGATCTTTCTGCTGTGCGTTTGCTAATGCTGCGAGGTCCATTGTTGATTGAATGACCTCGATTCTCGACATTGTGTCCGCAGCAATATTTTTGCTGCCAGACACATGTTGAATTTTTGTTGAGAACTGGCTTATGTAGCTAAGATGGCGGAACTGTCTTGGCGTGCATTTGTCAGGCTTTTGCTGAAAAGCGAACGTGAGTGGCTTGTGATCCGTGAATATGACAAAGTCTTTGGCTTCGATCATATGTCGGAAGTGTTTGATTGCCAGGTAAATTGCCAGCAACTCCCTGTCGAAAGCGCTATAACGAGCTTCGGTAGGAATCAATTTCTTGGAGAAGAATGCTAGTGGCTACCAGTCTTCTCCAATCTTTTGTTGCAGAGCTGCTCCGACAGGATTCCGATGCGTCGGCGAAAATTGCCAGTTCCGCTTGGTTGATTGGATGAGCCAGTAATGTTGCTTGCGTGAGGTCTTTCTTTGATTGGTCGAACGCTTGTTGCGCTTGCTGTGACTATTCGATTGGTGACCATTCGATTGGATTGTTTGCCTTTTTTATTGGCGAGCAGATCGTTAAGCGGGGCTTGTGCGGATGCCGCCCTTGTATGAATCTCCGGTAGAAATTCATCATACCAAGGTAGCGTCTGAGCTCTTTTGCCGTCTTCAGAGGCTGGATCTTTTGGATAGCCTCGTGTGAGAGAGGAGTGGTTGAGTGTCCTCTTTCGAGATGAGGTATCCAAGGAATTCGATCTGTTGCTTGCCGAATTGGCATTTTGCCAGATTTATGACGATGCCGTATGAACTTAGCCTTTGGAAGAGGGTCTGCAGATGTTGTGAATGCTCTTCTGATCGTGAAGCGATGAGAATGTCATCGATGTAGGTAAAGCAGAATTCTAAGCCCCTTAATGCTTCGTCCATAAAGCGTTGAAACGTTTGGGCTGCGTTGCGTAGCCCAAACGTCATGTATGGGAATTCATACAATCCGAAGGGAGTTGTGATGGCTGTCTTCGGTATGTCTGTCTCGGCGACAGGGATCTGGTGGTAGGCCCTTACCAGATCGATTTTGGAATACACCTTGGTGCCTTCCAAGGCGTGCGCGAAATCGTGAATGTGGCGGATTGGATATGCGTGGGATGGTTCTGACATTAAGTGCCCGATAATCCTCGCATGGACGCCACTCCTCGTTTCTTTTGGGCATCAAGTGTAGAACTGATGCCCAAGGGCTGTTTGATGGGCGAGCTATGCCCAGTTCAAGCATCTTTGCAAATTCTCTTTTTGCAATGGCGAGGCGATCTGGAGCTAATCTGCGTGGCCTGCACGTCACTGGTGGTCCCGGTGTGGTTGCGATACGGTTGAAATGCCGTGTTTGATGTTTTACCTTGATTGGTCGACCTTCGAGACGTGTGATTGATTTGAATTGCGCTAGGAGCTTGTAGTACGGTGTTGACTCCTGTACTGTTTTGATTTGAACAGTCATGTCGTTACTTGGTTTGCCTTTGGTTGCTAGCCTGATTGTTTGATCAATAAGGCGCTGATTGATGAGGTCGATCATTAGGTTGAAATAGGCTAAGAAATCTGCTCCGATTATTGGTTTTTCCAAATCGGTTACGACGAATCTCCATGTGAAAGGTCGTCTCAATCCCAGATTTAGCGTTATTGTTTCCATGCCGTAAGTGTTAATTGTCATGTTGTTGGCGGCGGTGAGGATATATGAGGACTTAGTACGGTCCACGGAAGAGTTTGCGTGGGAATACGCATAAGTCCGCTCCTGTATCCACTAGATAGTCAATTTTGGTGTTAACGTCGGTGACGTGTAGGCGGTGTGTTTTTTGGCTCGTGCCAAGTACCGCCTTTATTGGCGAGCCATGGCGTTTCCCTGCGTTGCTATAGAGCAAGGGGTTTCGCACTTTCGGGCTGCTGTGCCGAACCTTCGATGATACCAACACTTTCCCGTGTCATTTCCTCTGTCGAATGATCTCGATCGAGATCTGTTTCTCGAGGAAACTTCTTTGTCGTGAACGCCCCATTTGTTCGTTCATTCGTTCAATAGTACGTGTGAGTGCTGTGACCTGCTGTCGCAGCTCGTTCTGCTGAATGCGCATTTGTGCGAATTGTTCTGCTGAATGCGCATTTGTGCGAATTGTATGTGCATATTGAATTCGGCTGCTGGAGCGTCTAATGTTTTCCGAGATGTTTCGGCGATTTGTAATGCTGGATCTCTCGTTGCATCCAAGATGGCGTCCGCCATTTCGGCAAGGTGATCCAACGAGTCCTGTGTTTTGCTGACGAGGTGCGGTTTAAGGAATGTCGGGAGGTGACTCAGCCATATTGTTTTTACGACTTGCTCGTCGATAGCTTTGCCGGCGAAATTGCGTAGGTGTCGCAGGAACTGCGATGGTTTGCGATCACCTATTTCCTCGTGTTCTAACAATTGTCTAGTTTTGTGCTCTTGGATTGCACTTAGACGTTTAATGAGTTCTGTGCGTAATGTTTCGTATTGCCTCTCCTCTGGAGGGTTCATGACGATATCTCGCACCTCTAAAGTATACTGCGGGCCTAGTGCTGTGAATGCCCGAATTTGGTTTCTTCCACTGTAATTCCTGCCGCGTGGAAATTGCGGTCCAGGATGCTGAACCATAATTCTGGGTCTGTTGGAGTAAATTCCGGGATTCTCAAAGCCACTCTATTGACTTCCTGACCATAGGCCGAATAGGGTGGTTTTCCTGTGTGACTTCCGGAATATCGCTGATTGATGCTTGTGGCATTGTTTGCCGTGGCATGACTGGCATTGTGATTAACTCTTTCCGATTGCGTGTAGGAGTGATTGTTGGAAAATCGGGGTCACTAATTTGTGGAAAGTGTTGTTGGCTGTTGATGTGTAGTTGGACGTTGTGCTTGGTGGCGTGGATGATGATTGCATAGTGTATGCTGCGTCTCGAGCGTCTCGAGCGTCTCGAGCGAGTGTGTGGCCTGCTGCACTGCGTCGCAATCGGCTGGTGAAAGCTGGTTCTCAGATCGAGAGGAGTGTCTGTTCTCGATCAGCTGTGTGGCAAACCAACGGTGCGAGTGTCGGCACCAAGCAAAGCGGAAAGTTTAGCAGCCAAGTCGCTATGCATTTGGTAATAGGAGCGCAAGCTGAAGGATATGTGAAGATTGCATGCACGCTAACAATCAAGGAACGCCGAGTTAATACAAAACCATTATATTCCCGCAAACAAAAAATAATGTTACAAAAGCTATTAGGACTGAGTTTGGGTCCCGCGAGAATAACGCGTGGGCGCGTCGGTCGCGTCGGTCTCGGCGCGTGCGCGTGCAAGCTCTTGTAGCCGCTCCCTGCGCCTCTCACGAGCCTCGGCTCCTCGGCGTGGCCGGGGGGTGAATGTTCGTGGCTCGACCTAGGCCGGTGGCAGTCCCGCGGTTTGCGTGGCGGCTTCGATGTAGAAGCGGCGAGTGTCACGGCGCGGCGGCTGCACTTGGCTGAGCTCGATGGCGCAGAGTTGCTACGGTCTGTCCTGCTGCGTGTCGTGTTCCAAAGAGCGGCCAAGAATCGGTGGTCGCTCGGGTGCCGTTGAGCTCGAGGAGGTCGAGTGCCTCGATGCATCCTCTGCGGGCGGAGTCGACGGCCGGGGCAGGCTATCCTCTCAGGAGGAAGCTGACTCGAACAGATCCAGGAGCCGTTGCTTGGAGCGGTTGGGCGCCTGGCTCGTCGTCCGGAACCTCGTCCCTCCTTGTCGGTGCACGGCGAGGGAGATGTGCGTCCAGGCAGCGGTGTAGATGGCCGCGAAGTCGGCGGCGGCGAGCGTTGTGGTGCCGATGACTGCCGGATGGTGGGCGGCGTTGTTCGTCCCGGAGATGACGAGTCGTGGGCGGCCCCTAGAGAGGAGGCACGCCGGCGGAGGTCTTCCTGTTGCACCGCGGCTCCCCGAGTCGTTGGAGATCGGCGTGCTGAGACTGCGGCCTGGAGCAGGTCGCCCGGACATGGGCGGATTGGGCGGCGTCGCTGGCCGCGAGAGTCCTTCCTGGACGTGGTGTGGCTGCGGCGTTCACGGCCGACAGGAACACGTTCGTAGGAGAGAGGCGAGATGGATACGGCGGCGTTCACGGCCGTCAGAGGCAAGGCCGGAAGGATGGCGGCGTTCACGGCCGTCAGACGTAAGGCCGGAAGGTATCCGCGGCGTTAACTGCCGCAGGGAGTACGACCGAAGGCTAGTCCGTGATTTCCAGCAGGAAAATGTGTACTGAGCAATGAGGCCAGGGCTGGCCTCCAGAGCTCGGAGGGCGTCGCAGTGCAGCTCGTACCAGTAAACTGGTTTGAGGCGATTGAGGCGAAGAGCAATGCCAAGTGCCGCTCTTATATAGCTCCGCTGCGGCGTTTCAGAGAAAGTGGTTTGTCGATTCGCCATCTAGTAGCGGGCGCGCAAACCACCATGCTACGCGGGACTGCGCGCGACGGTGTGTCAATGGTGCGGTTGCGAGGCAGTGACCGCCACAATTGTAAATAATAAAATGCTCATATTTGTGAACAGAACTTAAAATCTTGTTTCTTATAAAATATATAACGTGTAATATTCTATGTGTGTGCGCGTGCTCATGCGCATATAATGTTATGGAACAAAAAATATAATAATATTAATAATAACAAACATTAAATAACAATTTATAATAACAGCAATTATAATAATCAGCATAATGATAAAGATAGTTATTTTTCTTTAATGTAAATTAACAATGCTGGTGTTATCAACGCTATCATTGCGTTTTCTTTGATACGTCTTTACAAATTACGCAGCTTCGAGTTTAGGAATAACGAGTGATTCTACTCATGGCAGAGAATATCTTACTCTTGAGCTTGATACGATTGAATTCAGACGAAAGTTGCTTCAAGAGAAGTGGGACAATATATTAATATTTTTTAGTGATACAAATTAGTACAAATTGAGTCGTTTGCATTTTTTATCTCTGTTTTCATTTCTTTAATATAGTCCTGCTAACTTAATTTTAAACTAGCTGCGCCATGTTTGTTTTCAAAACGGCACGAGGTACAAGATTTTTATTGCTGGTACAAATTAGTATGAATTCAGATCTTTACATTTCCTCTTTTGTTTTCTTTTTTTCTTTTTTTATGTGGTCCTGTTAGCTTAATATTAGCTTAATATTAAGCTAGCAGCGCCACGTTTTTTTTTTTTTTTCAAAACGGCACGGGTACAAAATTTTTATTGTTGGTACAAAATGGGTACAAATTAATTGAGTAGAATTAATTGAGATCCAGTTTGACTCTGTCGATTTGGTCCTGCTAGCTTAGTACAGCTAGTTGATTTTGCAGTACTCACCATTTCTGCTAATACTGGTAGTATAATATTTGCGACGGCTACATTAGCTGTCAGTTCTGTCACATTCTCGGCAAAGAAGCAGACAATTAATAATATTGCTAATACATTAATCTTCTGCAAACCTATCAAGTATTGACCAAGCATTTCTGATAGACCCGATGAAGTGCTACCTTCTGATATGGCGAATCCACCGCCTAACACAAATATTAGACTCCAATGCATTTTCTCGTTTATTATCTTCCATGTTATCAAACCAAGAGATGGTTTCATAGGTCGCTTATGCTGATCTTTACTGAACGCGTACAAAAAGTCTAATTTTGATGGAATAACAAAAAATAGTATCGTTACACATGCGGCTGCCGTCGAGTCTTTAATGGACCTATAAATTTAAAAATTTCTATTTTATATTTTTTATTTATTATTTCTTATTATTTTAATTGTATCTTTTTGAATTATGTTTATATATAGATGATTAGATAGGTGATAGAAATTATGGTACAAACAAGAATGAGGTAATTTCTCATGTAAAAGTCTCACGTCAGTCAAAAATATGAAATAAAATTTTTCGTATAGAGTTTTGTCTTCGAGAAAATCATATTTGAACATTTCTTAAGCATGTGTACAATCGACTAGCCACAATCTGCTTACAAGGGAAGTATCGGAAGTGTTTTCCCCTTCCGATTTTAATGACTTCGAGTATGTTAAAATATGGACAAAAATAAGAGACATATTTTTTTTATCTGCGTTCTCGACCGTTAAAGAGGTGAAACCACCACTTGAAAAAAATCAATTTTTTTTTCCTGAGTAAATATCATCCAAATTGTTAAAGTATAAAAAAAAATTGTTAAAGTATAAAAAAAATTTTAAACAAAAGTTTTATGGCTGCCATTGTACTTTACAACGACGTATTCGAATGTTTCAAAAATGTTATATTTTTGAGCCTCCCCCATTTCCTCTCCTTAATTTTCAAAAGTTTTTAAATTTTTATGAGGACATGAATTCAAGAGCATTTTACGCTGAATATAACGGTATATAATAAAGTCATTTTCCGAAATCGCATTTTTGGGAAATAAGCGAGAAGTATCAGGAGACACGGTAGTATCTCGGGTGTCAAGTCAACCGAGAACATTAAGTCTACTATGTGATTTTACGCGAGTCGGCGAGATGCAACCATCCGAAATTATCGAATTTTAATAATGGCTAAATCGATCAAGTTTTAAGTAGGCTTAATCGATAGCTTGAGTTCGATTTGCATAATAAAAGTATTTTTATTTTCCTGTTACGTGCCCTGCGAGGAGATTTTTATTATTGCTACGCAAAGTCCGACTTGGAAATTTTTACTTTAAGAAACGTTATCGTAATTATTATTATTGTCGTCGCCTTTGTACGGCTGCAACGTCTGTCACGAGATGTCATTATTAATCGACCCAGCGGAAATCAATGTTCATAATGACCCTGACTTATCGGCCTGATTTATCCGCAGGGTCGATATATAATTTTAGTCATTTCGCAGTCTCTCTGCATATTTTCTCTTTTCTCGAAATCTCTTCGGATATCTCTGCAACTATTCCGCAACTTTCCTATAATTTCTGTATATTTCTGCAACCATTCCGCAACTCTTCCGCAATCTTTTCGCATATCTTTGCAGCTATTCCGCAACCATTCCGCAACTCTTTTGCAACATTTCCGCAACTATTTCACAACTATTTCGCAACTCTTCTACAATCTTTTCGCATATCTTTGCCTCTTTTCCGCAACTCTTTCGCAATCTTTCCACAACCATTCCGTAACTATTCCGCAATCATTCTGCAACTTTTTTACAATTTTTCCATATATTTTTGCACCTCTTGTGCATCTTTTCCGCACCACTTCCGCAACTATTCTGCAACTCTTCCACAATCTTTCTGCATATCTTTATATCTCTCCTGCAACACTTCCGCAACTTTTCCACAACCATTGTGCAATCATTCCGCAATTATTCCGCAATCATTCTGCAACTTTTCCACAATCTTTCCGCATATCCTGGCATCTCTTCCGCAACTCTTCCTTTAAAATTATTTGCTGCCTTCTTTAAAATTATCTGCCGCCATTTTCAAAATTTTTATTTTTAATCGTACGGATTTCAAATTCAGGATTTATATATATTCATTTAAAACTAACATTTTGGCATAGGTGTGACTTTGAAATTTCAAAAATATTTCCAAAGTCATTTTTCATTTTTTTTATTTTCATGTTCTATAGACCTAGAGGATTGTAATGTCATTTTATACTTTAATTTTAAAATTTTTCTGCTGCCATTTTGAAAATTGTTGTTTTTAATCGTACGGATTTTAAATTCAGCATTTATATATGTTTATTTAAAATTAAGATTTTAACATAAATGTGATTTTGAAATTCCAAAAATATTTTCAAGGTCAATTTACATTTTCTTATTTTCATGTTCTATAGACTTAGAAGATCGTAACGCAATTTTATACTTTAATTTTAAAATTTTTCTGCTGCCATTTTGAAAATTTTTATTTTTAATCATATGAACGTCAGTATTTATATTTATAACGCATAAACATCACTTACACTCCGAAACGAACCATGATCAATTATCAAACTCATCGCGAAACGACATCGATCGCCAATCGGATACGTGGAAAAAGAGCAAATGTGCTATCTTGCTCATTCTTTCATAAATTTGTAGTATACAAATAAAGCCTCTATTTGTAGTGTACAAATAAATTCTCTATTCTATTTGCACTCTGTGCGTATTGTAGAAAAAAAACGTCAAGTATAAAAATGTCGAAACGCGCTTTTCGAATATAGAAAGATAGTTAATATTACAAAATGTTTGATATCACTATAAAATTACCTTTTTAAAAAAAGTAAAAAAAGGGTCAAGTATAATGGACGCTTAAAAAAAAAGAACTATTGTTAACCAAGTTAAAAAATAGAATCTAATTGATAATATCTTTTATTTTAAAGAAATAGAACTTAAGTGGTACGTATCTCTGTATCTTCATTGAAGATTCTTTTTATTCCAACCCATGTGGTAGTAGTTTTAATTCTTTAAAATTGTGTTACGAAATTGCTATATCTAACTCAATTCTAGTTGAACTAATTCTAGTCAAACTAAAAAATAAAATCTAAGAGCTAGTATCTTTGTGATCTTTTTGAAGAGTCTTCCTATTCTAATACTCAAATGGTACTAGCTTTAATTAAAAAACAAAAAAATTTGTTTCCACATTGCCAACTCGACACAAATATCATGTGTATAAAATATTTGATATCAATAACTGGCGCCAGTTATAATCCTACTATAAAAATTGCATTATTCTACTAAACTCAAGCGTTATGTATTCTTATTCTGACCCAAATGATACTAGCCTTAATTCTTTAAAAAAAAATTTTGTTTCCACATTGCCAATTCAAATGATTGTAATAATATATAAAATTTGTATAAAAGATTTGATATCAATAATTAGCGCCAAGTTATGGTCCTATAAACATTGAGCTACAAGTCTACCTTAGTCAAATTACGTATTTCAATTGTATAAAAGATTTGATATACCACTATTTAAAAAAAAATAAAACCCAAGTAGTAGTATCTTTAATTTAAAAATCAAATCATATATCTTTCTATCTATTTAAGACTTCTTTTTCTAATCCAAGTGATAGTAATTATTTAGCTTCAAAATATTATTATATCACAAAATTGTTTTACTCAACCTACGTTTTTATCACAAAGGATTAAAAAGTAACAAAGTAGTACAAAATAAATGATAAAATTTTATTTAAATAAAAAAAATTTTTATGTAAAAACATTTGGCTCTGCTCAGACCAAATGAAAATGTAAAACTAATGATGAAATTATTTGAATGTTATAAATAAAGGCAAGATTTATTGTTTAATATGATATAAACACTTGGATTACGGTTGAATATTGTTTGAATAAGATTGTGATATAACACTTAAGTTTAAATAGGATCTTATTATAATATATTTGACACCCTTTTTTTATCTTTTTGTAAAAAGATAATTTTATAGTGATATTAGACATTTTGTAGTATTAACCATCTTTCTATATTCAAAAATCTTGACACTTTTATACTTGACATTTTTTTTCTATAATAAGCACAACGAGAGGATAGAGAATGAAGGAACGAGATAGCATATTTTCTCTTTTACCAGGTGTATGCATAAGTTTTTTCCGGTTTAACTAAGAGATGTCGCCAGCGAAAAGTACGCAGTGTATTAATTTGACACATACATCATTTTGTTCGTCTGACATTTAAAACTACAAACACACACAAGTTGAGTCCGTCAAAAACTCGCGTCTTTGTTTTATCGTTCAGTGATCATGTCGAGTTTTGTGCCTGAAAAAGAACATTTGCGGCACGCATTGCTTTTTTTATTTAATCAAAAGAAAAAGACTGTTGAAAGTCATCGTTTGCTGGTAGAAACATATGGTGAACACGCTCCATCGATTAGACATGTAAGACATGGTTTCGACAATTTAAAAGTGGTGATTTCAATGTGAAAGACAGTGAGCGCTCTGGTAGACAACAAAAATGCGAAGACGAGCAATTGCAGGAGTTATTGGATGATGACCCAACTCAAACTCAACGGCAATTAGCAGAAGCATTACATGTATCACAAGAAACAATCAGCAGACATTTACGAGCAATGGGAAAGATCAATAAACTCGGTAAATGGGTCCCACACGATTTGAATGAACGTCAAATGGAAAATCGCAAAGTCACTTGTGAAATGCTCCTTCAACGCCACGAAAGGAAATCATTTTTGTATCGAATTGTGACGGGTGACGAAAAATGGATTTATTTTGAAAACCCGAAGCGGAAAAAATCGACTTTCACCTGGCGAAGCCGGTTCATCAACACCAAGGCCAAATCGCTTCGACAAGAAGACCATGCTCTGTGTCTGGTGGGACCAGAGCGGTATTGTGTATTATGAACTCTTGAAGCCCGGCGAAACCGTTAATACACAACGCTATCGCCAACAAACGATTAATTTAAACCACGTATTAATCGAAAGACGATCGGAATGGGCCAGAAGATATGGCAAAGTGATTTTGTTACACGACAATGCGCCGTCTCACAGCAAAACCAGTGAAAGACACCTTGAAATCACTTGGATGGGACATCCTTCCGCACCCGCCGTACTCCCCAGACCTGGCGCCATCTGACTATCACTTTTTCGCATCAATGGGGCACGCGCTCGCAGAGCAGCATTTCAGCAATTTCGAGGAAGTTGGAAAATGGCTCGACGAATGGTTTGCCGCAAAAGACAAGCAGTTTTTCTGGCATGGTATTCATAAATTACCTGAAAGATGGGCGAAATGTGTAGAAGCCGATGGCCAATATTTTGAATAAAAAAAAAATTAATTTCCCTTGAAAATTACGTGTCTTTTTTTACTAAAAAACCGGAAAAAACTTATGCATACACCTGGTACTTCTATACATTATTTTACGTTCAATTATATCATTTTTATACACATATACCTTTTACGCATACACCTTATTTGTAAATTTAATTTTACCTTACTTACGATACAAGAAGTTAATTTTATTTGTACACTACAAATTTATAAATGTGCGGAAAATTATTACAATGAATCTTCAAACCCACAATGATAGTTGTAATTTTATAAATAATTTTAAAATATATAATAGGAGAATTATTACGCGGTCATAATTAAATAATCAATTAAATCATATCACATCAATAATTAGATAATCATTAAATAATCAATAATTAATCATTCAATGATTATTTAATTATTGATTTAATTGATTATTTAATTATAATTGCGTAGTAATTCTTCTATTATACTTCTATTATTCTATTTTAAAAAGAAGTTATATGTAAAATTACAACCATCATTGCAGATCATTTGGAGATACCCATGTAACAGTTTTACGCGCATGTTTAAATTTATAATATGCGAATAAACTTCTTGTGCTATAAGATTACATTTACAATTAGGATTACATTTACAATTAAATGTAAATGTATAGAAATGATATGATATAATATAACATGAAATAACTTTTATGTATAGAAATAATACTTTTTATAATTACATTATTGCAAATTCAAATTTTAAATTTAACATAGTAATCATTTCGAAAATACTTATTTTGATTTTCACATTTTTATTTACTAATATTTATTTTTTATTATTATTGAATATAATCTTGTTTATTTTTGACAGAGTTGTACAGTTTTCGCGAATTCATTATTTTTTTAAATAATTTTTAATATCAATTGCTTGAGATAGCTGGAAGACATTTAATGTTTAAACCCGTTGTAATGTTATACGTAACTTTTTTAAAAATATATATAAAATATAATAAAAATATATATAAAATAAATATAATAAAAAATATATATAAAATAAAATTATGCGATAATTAAATAATTAATAATCATATTTAAATAATCAAATAAATAAATAATTAATAATCAATGATTAATCAGAACGAAAGAAAGAAAGAAAGAAAGGAAAGAAAGAAAAGCGCGACGTATAGAGACATCGCGGTCTCTCACTCGCACTAGCCTTGAATGTGAGACAGCAAAGAGACACCGAAATCGATATCACGTCCGATTATGCTTTCTCTCTCGATCGTGCGTCTCGCGTTAAGGATGTAACATCGAATTGCCCCTATTATTTTTCCCCTCCGCTCCGCAATCTCCTTCGCGTTCCGCGGAGACACGGACGTACGCGCTTCGTGTGTAGCGGCCGCGCACCGAGCGCACAGACACCATTTCCGCCAGTACGTGTACATTGGACAGTGGCGCCTCCGTGACAGAAATTGCAACCGTAGAGAACCGGGCGACGACGATAATGATGACGTTTCTTAAAATAAAAATTTCCAAATCGAACTTTACGTAACAATATCTCCGCTCGTAGGGCACGTAGCAGAAAAATAAAAATACTTTTATTATGCAAGTCGAACACAAGCTATCGATCAAGCCTACTTAGAACTTGATCGGTTTAGTCGTTATTGAGATCCGATAATTTCAGATAAAATCACACGGCAGTGTTCTTAATTGACTTGACATCCAAGACACTACCGTATCTCCTGATTATATCACTGTATCGCATTTCGAAATATCGTTTGTGCACGGCAAGGTCGTGCGTTCATGCTTGTGTACATTGTATTTGAAAAAGTGTGCTCAAGTTAACGCGCTTCAGCTAAATCGCCGAAATGATCAAAGGGGCGAGACTTCAAAGAAAAACAAGCGTCAGGTATTTCTGACAGAGAATGAGAATACTCGATTTCGGAAGAGAAAACCGAATATTTGGCAGAGATTGAAAGTGCTCGGTCTCACTTTCTCTAGACGGGACGAAAATGGATTAGTACTTGGATAATAGGAAAAACAAGCGTCGAGAATGTTCGGCGGAGATTGAGAATAGTCGGTCTCGGTTTCTTGCTCGGTCGGAGTATTGGATCTGGACAGGTCGGATGCTAGGACGGATGTTGACTGTATGAAAAATCGACTAACTTTTGTACCGAAGAAGACGCTATCCTTTTCTCACTTTGTTTTCTCCCATTTTTCTAATACAATTATTATTTGTTAAAAATTGGAATTTGTTTGCGACGATTGTTTTTACGCATGTTCGGCGGTAATACGGTGGATGCAGTGTTCGACTCTGTTTGGGTGCGTTCGCGATGAACCGAACGGTACTTTAGCCGCACGGAGCGGCTAGTAACGATATGTCGTCGATACGTATCGTTACATATTTATTTTATTAATGAAAAGATTGTTGAAAATGCCCTTCATCTCACAGACATTAAATTTTTGTCTGAGCGGATTAAAAACATGAACCGATAGTATTTATGTTTTATATTTATTAGTGTTTATGAAAATAAATAGATAGCTAAATTGGGTGAACTAAGCAAATTGTAATTAGCTAAGTGCACGCGTATTTAACGAATATTTAAACTAGTTTTCCTCGAAAACAAAGATTTATACGAAAAAATATTATTCTATAAATATTTTTAACTTAAGTATTTTTATATGAGAAATCATTTCCTTCTCGATTGTACCATGATTTCCAAAATGTTCTGTATACAATCATATAGATCTTATCAAATTTAAAAAATTATGAAACTACGAAAATTATCATAATTTTATCAAAATTATAAATTATAATTTGAAATTATAATGTAATTTAGAATTAATATTCATTATTCTTTTTTATCTTTTAATTATGTTTATGAAATAATACATAATAAAATTTTTGAATTAACGAATGCTAATATTTGATGTCACTGATTCTTATACTCACATATTTGTAATATAAGCAGCCCAGCCTGGCATAAAACCAGGATTTCTAAAAAACCATAAGAGTACTACAAAAATAAATAGTATCCCCACAGATAATTCGTGCCACGAAATCGGTCCAAGTTCCTTGTATCTCTTTTCGATGACTGCCGCTGCGACACGTTCACCTTGTTGCCCAATATCTATGGCGCGAGCATCTTTGCTTTCTGATCTGAAGAGACCCATATACATCATCTGCAGCCATAACCATGTAAGAAAACCCATCAATAGCATGGGTGGCACCGAATACAACATCCATGAAGCGAAATTTATGCCAGGGCTATTGGGGAAACGTCTGGAAATATATATAAATTTTATAATCATTGGACTTATAAGAGGAGGACGCGGACTTTCGAAACACTGATTTTGAAAGAACTTTATATGATATTGAACTTTATATGATATATGATATTATATGTTAAAGTACTCTACTAGAAGAGTACTTGAGTAAAAGGATAGGATGCAATATTTAGTTGTTTTCGAGAAAAATCAGTTTAAAGTTTATAGCGTTCCTTATATACCGGCCGTGTTAAGCTTATTGTCGCCGAGATCGGGTAGCTGGGGCGCTCAGCCCTATCAATCTGTTGACTCGGATTCGATTCCTGTCTTATACTTTTTTTTTTCTAGAAAATATTTACCTTTAGACTCAACTTATTCTCGCCAAACAACAATGAATAATTCAGTAATCAAGAAATTTATTATGTTGACGACGAACTTTATTATATCAACTATGCATCTGGTGCGAATGTGTTTTCGATCTCGGTGAGATACCCGTTACGGATCTAAATATCCGCGCATAGATACCTCTATATTTTTATAATCTCATCTTTATAATCTCATATCTTGCAATCTTTATTTATTTACTACTTGGTTTTAAATTAAGTACTGAGAAAGCCTTAGTGTAGCCCAAAACGTATACATATATTATTATTTTATTTTATCAACTACAAGTTATTTAATATATTAATTACTCACACTATCTGAAATTTCTATATTCTTTATTGCTCATTATTTGGCCTTATCTCTACTCAATGTTTTTTTAATTTATTTTTTTTTAAGCTAAAATATTAATTGTTGCACAATTTTCGTTATGAATAATATTAAATAACAAGAATTTAAAACATTTTAATTATTTATTATAAAATTTTGTGTATGTGTGACATTGCCGTACAATTATTTTTTGTAAAAAGTTGACATTGCCGTACGATTTTGTGGATGAAAGTCAATATAGAAACATTTAAAACACAAGTAGAACGTATATCATGAACATTTTATAAATGAATTATTATTTTTACAAATACATTTCATGCTGTAATTATCTGAAGGAAAACATAACATTTACATTATAAAAAATTTCGTTTGGATGCCAGCTTTGACGCGTACTAAGCAAAAAATTAAAATTTAAAAATTAAAAATTAAAAATTAAAGTTTTAAACTCTTGTTATTTATTATTATTTATAATGAAAATTGTGCAATGATTAATATTTTAGCTTAAAAAAAATAAATTAAAAAAAAATTAATTCTATTAAAAAATAACGTTTACTTAAAAAAAAAATTAATATTGCAGGGATTTAAACTCGCGTCGGACGGAAAAAAGTATCGCCCACTTCAGATTGCTCAATTACGTCACTTTTCTGCACGGTTCCAGTACTTGTAATTTTCTTAGAAACCAATTGCACAGCTGATCGGGCACCCAACTTTACTTGCAATTTTCTTAGAAACCAAAGCCCATTCATTTAAACCACATTTTATCGTGTTACTACACCCAACTCCCTTCTTCGAATAGGTTATGGCTCACCCCATTTGGAATTTTACAATCATCTCTTTGTTAGTTATGATTTGTTATTATTTTTCATTATACAAATACAGTTTTTTTTAAATAATAATATTGTAATAATATTATTATAAAAATAATAATATTAAAATACCAATATTTAACAAAACGATCATCTGAAAATAAGTTACAGCCATCTAAAATATAGGTTAGGATCTTTCGGTAAAAATTTCATTTTTTTTTTATCGTAAAATCAGGCGACTATCAAAACTCAGGTGACTGTGAGAAATCTTGTTTGATGTGGAACAAACAGAATGTCAGATCCGAGATTTTGATAGAATGTTTAAGATATATCTTCTCAATCGAGAAGAATAGAAGAGACACAAGAGATTTATAAGACAAGGGATGTTTGGTACATACATGGCGCCGAAACTAGCGAGGACATCAGTGCCAATGTAAGCGTGTCGGCAAACGAGTAAGTGTCGGTCCACAATAAGTGATTTAAGCTTTAAAAGTAAGAAAGTAAAAGTAAGAAATTGACCAATTATAATCGAAGATGAAAAGAATACTCGACTATGATTAGTCAATTTCTTACGGCTTAAAGATTAAATACTTATTGTGGACCGACACTAAGGGAAATCTTTTTACTCGGCACTGAAAAAGTTACAATTACTGTGTTTAAATGTTGATTGCATCAGTGGAAATGGACAGACACATCAGAATATGCTCCGAGCCGGACAGCTTTGGGAGCACTCATTTTCAAATTGCGGTTAGTCTGAGAATGTGAGTACACTTTAAATCATTTGGCAGCTAATAATAATATTGTTCTTAATAATATGAAATACTTAGGACTTAATGGTAATAATCGCTGATCAACTGGCAGGGATGAAGGGGTCAGAGCACTTGTCTCTTGTTTGTAAGGTTAAAAAATCAGAGATTTGTTGCAAGAACAGCAACTTTTAAAATGAAAAAACAAAGATCAAGACAAGCTAGGACTATGTTGGGAGAATCACTCAGTGAGGATCTACTCAAAAATATAAGGTCGTTAGAAAGAGAGGGAAGCAGGGAGGGAAGAAGAATTAGATTAGAAATGCAAATATATACCACCAACTACTATAAATTCAAAATGGAATTGTGCAGCCTATTCAATAGCGTGATAATGATGAGGGAATTACGAAGAGTCTTTACTTAGCCTGAGTCCAAGTCCATAGTCCAACATATGTTTAAGATTAAGATGACAATTATTAGGTTCGAATCCGAGCAATGAGATAATTACAAATTAGAGAATCCCTTCTCTTTTAAAAAAAGAGAGTCAAAAAAAGTAGTTTAAAAGAATGTTTAAAGTTTTAAGTTTGAATACCTTTTTAACAAAAAATAATTTTGTTGTGTACCTTAGTTTATTATTTTAAAAATATATAATATGTTTTGCAGACAAACAGCTTCCTGGATTAATGTATTGGTTTCAACAAATGATGTGCGTCTTCTTTCATGTCTGATATTGAGACTTTTGTGAACTTGGCATCTAACTTTTTAAATTAACTTTTTATATGAAACTAATTAGTATTTTGTTTGTAGTTGTTTGTAGTAACAATAATTTTATAATTACACCACATAATTTGTAATTACAACGTGACTTGGTTTGACAATTTTAATTGTAATTCCCATGATATACGGGTGAGCCATCTTTCTGTTGTTGGTTTTTTTTTATAAATTTAATACAGTTAATATTAATTAATATAAAGCCTTATTTAGGAGACACATGACTGATTTTTTTGCCATTGCTTATGTTATTGCCACTTTTTCCAAGTATTAACGATTTGCGATGACGATTTGGATGTTCCACTGCACTTTCGGGGAACTCTGTGAGAATAATTAGCTCTTCACGTGAAGATGGCCCGAATTGAAATCGAAACATTCAAGTTATGGAATAAACTTAGTAAATATTCATAAGAATTCATTGCGTTAAGTGTATCACACTTCAACTCTTATTAGCCCCTTATTTCTCTGTTTTAATTTTTAACAATAATTTCGTTTGTAGTTCTATTCATATAAAAAATATCAAAATAAAGAAAAAATGACTTGTATCCGATACTAAGGTATTTTAAATCCGCTTGCGCAGTTTTTTTTAGAATTGTTTGTAGTTTATAATACTTTTCGTTTCGTTTGTAATTGAACCGTTCAGAAGTTACAATAATTTAAATAAATGTCCAAGAACGAACTTTGACATTTTGTTAAGACAGCGCAAATCCATGCATTATTATTAATTAATAATTATTTCAATCAAGGTCTAGCAGCGCCAAGTTTTTTTACATTTACATTTTTTTAAATTACAAAAATTATTTTATTTAAATTAAATTTTTTTCATTTTGTACTATTACTTCTTTAATTCTTTGTAATTTTCCATTCGGTTTAAATATGTATTTAAACATGTATTTAAATATGTATTTAAACATGTATTTAAACATATATTTAAAAATTCTTACAGAAGGATATGCTAGAATATTATGTATACATATATTGAGATAGAATGAAAGCTACTATCACTTGGGTTTTAGAATAAGAAGATTTCAATGAGAATACGAATTGATTGATTTACATTTTTTAAAAGCAATTGTATATTTAACTTTCGAGATAATGGGATTATAACTTGGCTTTTTTGATATCAAATCTTTTATATAAATGATATACATATTAAGGTTGAGTATTAGATACTATTTGAATTTAACAAAATTGTGATATAACACTTTAAATAGGAAAATTCTTAAGTGTTAAGATATGTACTTAGATTTTATTTCTATTTTTTAATGATCTTGAATACTTAAATAAATGCAATTTAGATAAATCTTACTATACTTGACATCCTTTTTTTATTTTATGGGAAAAAGATAATTTTAAGTAATATCAGATATTTTGAGGTATTAACTATCTTTCTATGTTCGAAAAGCGCGTCTTGACACTTTTATACTTGACATTTTTTTTCTATAATACGCACAACAAAAGTAAATAGGATATAGAACGAAAGGACGAGCGAGATAGCATATTTCCTCTTTTTCCACGCGTCCGATTGGCGGTCGACGATGTCATTGAGTTTCGCGGCGAGTTTGACAATTACTGATAGCTTGTTTTGGAGTAAGTGATGTTTTGTAAGTGATGTTTATGCGACATAATCTATTATCTTGTAGGTAAGTTCTAAGAAGCAATATGAGTATTGTCATTTTGAATGCATATATTTTTCGTATTGTACTTTTACATATGTATATGTTTGTGCTTTTTAATATTTAATATTTTTTTTTAATTTACTTAAGATTTGTTGAAGTATTTCAGTTGCTTTACAATTTTTTTCTGACTACCCTGAAAATATATGATACATGTTATTTTAGTACAAATGCAATATGTTTTTTTATACTTTTATTAATACAATTTCGTTTAAAAGATAATTCAGTTTTATTAATAGTTTTTAAATTTATCTTTTTGATATATTGTTTAAACATATATATTATAATATGGTCAAGAGTTGCACAACGATCTGTACAGACCAGTATTTGAACACTTTTAGCTTTGATTTCTGAAAAAAAGCATAAACACGTACGTAAGAGAACAATATCAAAATGACAGTATTTATATTGCATTATATTTATATTGAACCTACCTGCAAAATAACAGATTATGACACACAAATATCAGTCACTTACATTCCAAAACAAATTATCACTAACTGTCAAACTCGCCGCGAAATTCAACGACAACGTTGTTCGCTAATCGGACGCGCGGAAAAAGAGTAAGCATGCTATCTCGTTCACTCTTTCATTTTCTACTTTGTTACTCTCGTTATGCGTACACATCACTGAGGAGACTGAAGAATCTTAAACTCGATAGAAATCTTTTGTTAATCAATTAATCTGAATCGTAATGTAAGGAGCAGAGACTATAATCATAGTTATAGAGATACATTTTCCAATTTTTCATGAGATATATTGTACTCTGCCCGCCAATAATTCGCTGGCTCCTACAGTGATTCTGACTTATCGGTCTAATAATCCATTGGGTTGATAAGATTAATAATGGTAAATATCACTTATCAAAAGGAATATATTAGTAGGCTAGAAACTAGTACTCGTATAAGTGCATGAATTATGATTGCAAGTAATTGTACGAGAAGAATACTCGATCAACTTAGCATAATTTATAATTCGAAGCACAACATGTTACGAAATATATATTTATATAGATATAAAAATCGGTACGAACGAACAATATGAAATAATTTATGATGAAATAATTTATGTATTTTTTTCTAAATTAGAGAAAGAGAGAAGAAAGATAGAACAAATAAAAAGAAGTGTGTTTGTTATTTTTTTTATTATTCTAGATTATTGCTAATGTGTTCGTTTCGATGCGCATTTTTTGTATTTATCATTAAATCTTATCGACCCTGTGGATAAATCAAGCCGATAAATCGGGGTCATTGTAGGATCGAGCGAATCATTGACAGGCAGTATACATTTGATCTACTTGGGTTCACTAGCGCCTTTCGTGATAGAAATTGCAATCGTACATGGACGACGACGATACTAATAATGACGTTTCTTAAAGTAAAAATTTCCAAATCGAATTTTACGTAGCAATATCTCCGCTTGTAAGACACGTAACAGAAAAATAAAAATACTTTTATGCAAGTTGAACAAGCTACCGATCAAGCCTACTTAGAACTTGATCGATTTAGCCATTATTGAGATCCAATAATTTCGGATGCTCGCATCTCGCTGACTCGCATATAGTCACACGGTAGTGTTCTCGATTGATTTGACATTCGAGATATTATCGTGTTTCCTGATATGTACTTATTTTTCTGCTCAGTTTAAGGCGCCTGAGTACTCAGCAAAGAACTCCGCGTTGACGATAGCGACGTACCGTCGGTGAAAAATAGAAGCTCATTCATCCTTGTTCATCTTATCCTTATCTTTGTTCATTTTTATGTAGTGACCTATGAAATTTTTTATTCCGGCTATTTTCGTTATTATGTGCTTAATCGTGCAGATATGACTTGTTTCATACTTATCAGATTCGTAAAAATGGGCGGCAACTAAAATTATCTGCGGACATTACATGTGAAAGCATTTTTTTTAATTTCTTTCAATAGCTATCAAACCGTGTGTTTTCTGCTTTTTAGGCTTCATTTCACGTGCTTTTTTTTACAATTATTTATTGATTATCTGGAAGGAAAAGGAGTAGCTGCCCATTTTTACAAGTGTATCTTAAAGTTATATCAGGTGTCAAATATCTTTTTATTTGCAAAATTAGCGCAATAAACTTTACTGTGTCATTTCTCGCCTATCACGATTCCAATATGGCCGCGATGACTATTCAGGAGCCTTAACATGTTTTATAAAAGGTGATATGGTTATTATCGAACATCTTATATAGGTACATATAAACATTTGATACTTCATTACTTTTCTCATATTATAAAAGAATTCTAGAAATATATATTTTTTTAATAGTCAACTTTTCAAGATGAGATTTCAAGATGAGATTTAAAAAAAATCGGTTTAAAAGAAAGTTTTTTTTATCTATTATTATTATAGTATGCTTCCGTAAAGTTAGATCATTTGAAGTCATTTTTTGTACGACATAAACTTTAGAATATAGATAGCTGCTTCCATTAAAATGAATACCTTATAAATAATAAAAAATGGATTCCTCATATATAATAAAAATATCATTATATATCTTGTATATGATATACACATGTTTTATAAACAATGATACATAGCTTGTATGCAGATCGGGACAAATTGATAAAGAAAACATCATAAGTGGTCCTTCGAATTTAAAATATATTGTAGTACTATACTTTCATTATATATGATAAAGCCATTTAATATAACTCTCAAGCATTTGCGAGAAAATCCAGTTTGAAGTTTCTATTGTAATCGATATATTGCGATTTTTTTAACATCTTTCGAGCTTAGCGGCACGGTTAAAGGCGTAAGGCGCTTGCTCATATAACATATTATAAATAAATAAATAAGCATTTATATTTGTATTTTATTTCGGATCCGCAAGGGCAATCGTATTAGCCAAGCGCTTTACACTGTTGAGCTTGAAAGATGTCAAAAAATTACAGTATATAAGTTACAATATATGTTACACGGAAAACTTTAAACTCTTGATTTTCTCGCGAATGCTGGAGAATTGTATCGAATTATATTGAATGGCTTTACTATATATTAATGGGGACATGCTGCAACGTATTTTAAACTCAACAAAATTTGAAAGAATCATCTATAATGTTTTCGTTATAAGCAAATAATTCTTTATCATTTTCTCACTTTTGCAATTAATAATGAGTTATTAATACAAATCGTTAAATAAGCGCATATTTGTCCAGCCTATATTAATAGCATTTTCTTATACATTATAAAAGTTTTGAAATATTTTAATAAAATGATATTATCGTGCTTAACAAAATTTATTATGTGTATATACTTCTCCAAAAATCCTTTTAATGTTAAATTGGTACCGCTTCCAACAATAGTGCCAATACCGCCAAGACTAGAGGCATAAGCTGAGACAAGATAATATACCATAGTACTATGCGTTGGCGTCTTATTCCTAAAAAAGGAAAAAGAATTTGTATGCAAACACAAAATAGAAATGATATATAAATAGATTTATTTGTATACACAATTTGTATATATATATATATATATATATATATGTGTACAAATTTTTTGTATAATTGTATGCGATTATTTATATATATTATTTATATATATATATATATATATATATTATACACACACATACACATACATATACATCTTATTTCGAATGATAATCTCAAATATCTCTTGAAGTGCATTTTAGAAAAACATATTTCAGACAAAAATTTTGAGACTTCGAAACGGACATAAAAAGATGAAGAGAGAGAATGTCATTGGTTTGATCTTGGATAGATCTTGGATCGTTTGAAGATCATATGAAGATCATCTTCAATTTCTTAATTAGGAACTCCCATTTTTTGTTGTATTCTTATAACTTATTTTGAGAATTTTTTAAATACACTATAAATGGTTTTTCATTAAGTACTTTTTTTAAGTTATAAGACTTGAACTTGACGTACAATTTGACATAAAGTATAGAATATCTATTAAATAATTTTAATTAATATAATAATTAATTTAATTAATATATAAAATAATTTTATATTAAGTAAATTATTATTTCTTAACAACTGTATCTTAATACTTTTGTGCACAAAATAATGAGATGGATTGATTGGTGTAAAGAAAATACATAATTGTTTTTCAAAAAGGATACATTATTGCATACTGTAAATCTTCATTTTTCTAGTATCTATGTATTTTCACACCAATTGATTCACCTCATTATTCTGTGCATGAAAATATTAAGAAATAGTTGCCAAAAACTGAATAGTTTATGAGATATTGATATTTTGAGATTAAAAATTTTAGGTTAAATTCAAACCTTATAATTTAGTATTTAATGAAAAAATTAACTTTATTAGTACTTTGAAAAGCTTTTGAGGTTAGCTGCAAAAACATGTAAACAAAAATATGGGTTTCCATTTAAGAAATTAATGGGGCGCATTGATCAAAGTCGCAAGAGTAACACATAGAAGTAAAAAGCGCTTCCCAAAAAAGTAAAAAAAGAGAAGCAGAATTTCGAAGGAAAGGAGGAAAGATTACTAAGAGAAAACGCGAAGAGAGAGATATAATGGAGAATAAAGGCGAGAAGTACTAGGAGAAAGTTAAATAAAAAAGGCAAGTCAAGGAAGAATATATAATATAAAATTATATCTACGTTAGGTACGTGGACAAGCAGAGAAGATAAGGTGACATCTAGTAATTCTTATTCTCTATTCTTTTATTCTTATTCTTTCTTCTCTTCTCTCTTCTTTATCTCTGCAAGATCAGGATCGATAAAGCAGGAAGGAACTGACAGCAGTAAATAGAAGTGGGAAGAATAGTTTGATCGATAAATCAGGAAACGATAAATGAATAACACGAACAAACAGAGTAGTTAGTAGTAGCTGGTAGTTGAAGAGAGGACAGAATCGGATCATTTACCAATTTGTTTATATATATGGGCAGAGGATAAAATATAATAATGTACTGAAAATCTGGAAAGAATACGAAGTAATAAAAAGGTGTCAGAATAAATTTATAAAATGGGCATTAGGACTAGATTGGAATACACATATTGTGATATATAGTTAGAGAAGAAAAGACAGCTGTTAAGAATAGAATTAGGTAAAAGAGCGATTAAATTTGAGAAAAAAATTAGCGCGAAATCAGACAATAAAATATTGATAGAGTGCTTTAGGGAAATAGAGAGAAATAGCGAAAATAAGAGGAAATGGGAGTCAGAAAGAGAAATGTATTTTTGTAGGAACGGAATGTTGGGAGAAAAAGTTAAAAACTTTTGAGGAAAGGCGTGAAGTTGTAAGCAAACTAGTGGCAAGAGACTTAGAAGTATAGAAATAAATACAACATAATAAAATCCAGGATTCGAAAAAACACGTGAATATAAAGAACATAAAGAATTATGTACGATAGGAATACTCGAATATTTAAGAAGAGATAGTCATAAAGACCTTCAAAGAATTATTGCTAGATTTAGATGCAAAAATGAAGAATGAAGTAAC
This sequence comes from Pogonomyrmex barbatus, assembly GCF_055798465.1. Taxonomy (NCBI): domain Eukaryota; kingdom Metazoa; phylum Arthropoda; class Insecta; order Hymenoptera; family Formicidae; genus Pogonomyrmex; species Pogonomyrmex barbatus. The sequence continues at coordinate 74,161 of NW_028297122.1, forward strand.
TGCTTACAAACGTTCTTATGCTGTTCGCGCCAATAACTGATACTGGGGGTCATACCGAGGTTGAAACATTAGAACATTTGGCGACATAATGTATAGTAGAGATGATAAGAAATAGCATAAGAATAACTCAGCTGCTAGGAGACAAGGAGGAAGGAATCAGTTGGATGAAGATAATCATAAAAGCAAGGAAAGAGAACAAATCCAAACAAAGTCTAGAAAAATAGAAAAATAGGCATATAGCAAAGTCAGAAAGATTTAATCTAACTACGTAACTAAGCTTAAGAAAATATTTATGTATCGTGTTAATACGTCTTAGGTTTATACATTGTTATCAAATTAAGAATTATGTAAGATCGATGTAGAATCCTTTCAAAGTTAAAAGGCTCGAGATAAATTTATATCTATCTATTTGTCATTTAAGAAATTAATGATGATCTTCATGTGATTTTTAACGACTACCCAAGATCGAAACAATGGTATCATCTTATATCCCTCTCGAAGTCACAAAATTTTTGTCTGAAACATTTTTCTTTAAAATGCATTGTTTAAAAGAGATTTGAGATCGTCAATTAAAAATGGAATACAGGATGTATAGAATGATTCGAAACAGGTGTATAGAATGATTCGAAACAGCCTTTTGTTCTTAAAATGTTCCTTATTTAATTCTGAGACGATTTTTCCTTTTCTAAAATTTTATCCGTAGCTCTTGTTCAGTTCTTGAATTATTAAAAGATAAAGTTGTCATATCATTAGTCAGATATGAAAGATAGGCAACGCACAACTCACCGTCAAATGCGGACGCTTGCTGTGCATTAACCGATGGTTATACAAATAGTAAAGGAGAAAAAAATCGTCTAAAAATTAAAAACTTAAAAACAAAGATTATTTTGTTTGAAAAATCCCTGTCTCACACACACACACGCGCGCGCGCGCGCGATCACTTATTTATTCACTCGCTTGCTTACTCGCTCGCTCGCTCACTCGCTCATTTGCTCACGTGCTCACTTGCTCATTCATTACACGTGCACGCGGACGCATACACGCACACGACTTGCGCACGCACCACACATTTTTTATATACATATATATATATATATATATATATATACAGGGTGTAACATAAAAAGTGGCCACGAATTATATAGTGATATTACTAAAAGCTGATTTGAAAAACGTCCTAAATCATTTTTTTCTATTTTGCTTAATGAAGCAATTATTACTGACAAGGGAACACAGCCAAGTATCTTCTCCCCCGATTTTAATGAATTTCGAATATGTTAAAATATAGACAAAAATAAGAGACACATATTTTTTTATAAGGGACTGGAGATTAAATGTGAAATCATTAAAATTATTAAATTTGGCGGTATTATAATTAATTAGAGGAACTTGAGTAAATTGATAGTCCACGATAGGATGAACTTGTTTATAAAAATTTATATATTGTTGTTTTAAAATTATATTATTAGATTAATAATTGAAAAATTTTTAGTATTTAATTTGAATTTAAATCAAAATGTAGTTTAAACAGGGCTTAAAATAAGTTACAGTTTAATAGATAATAATAACAATTATTATTATTCGAATATTAATTTTTAATAATTAATTGAAGAAAAATTTAATTGTAAATTTATTATAATTTTATTAGTTGATAATAGATTTATAATGTGTACAAATTGAAAATGTGATTATTTATTATAGTAAATAAAATTATATTTATTTAGGATATGTTATAGTAAGAAATGAAGAAATAATTTTTTATAATTATAAAGTTAAGTAATGTAAATGAAAAAAGTTTAATATGAAGAAGATAATTTTATTTATGTTATCTTTTGTATAGTGTATTGTATTGTGCTGAGCTGCATTTCTAATAGTACGCGTTTATTCCGAGAATGTTCCACGGGATATCATACAAGTATATCCGAGATATTCTCCGAACATTTGAAATACATACTATGATATACTGTGGAATATACTTAGAATGTTACTACCGCTCATTAATCTAATCCGTAATATGTAGTGGAGAATATCCCACAGTATGGTCAAAGGATGAAAATAGTTCAAAAACAGTATATCATGCAGGGCATGCAAGGATATCCCAAACAGCTATATAGATCGCGAAAATCTATAATATACGTGACACCTCTTACGGTAAATAAGTGAAAAAAAATGGAAAAAATGAGAGAAAGTGATGACATATTTTTTATCTTGTATCATTGCATGTTTTTAAAACGGTCATCCATCCTATTTGGGATCCTGCTCGATGCCATTTAACTTTTATAATGGGATGAAACCTGCAACTGAAATGCTGGTATAAGTAAACACGGAATTTTGACATAAAATATGATAGATCCGGTTAATGAATGTTACTACATTGTCATATATGTGTACTATAATCCTAATAGCACATGATATTATTCGAATATTCTACTCATACTGAAAGTACTGTGTAGATACTTCATACTGAAGTAGTGTGGTCATACATACTATTGCCTAATATATTAGAGAACATTTATATGACATCTTGATGATATCATTTTTTGTATATTCTTAAGCTCATTTTCAGAATATACCGAATATACCTTAGTAGCACATGATATCATACGAATATTCTGTATTTATACTGAATGTACTGTGGTCATTTTGAATATACTAAGATTATTTCCATAAAATCTATTCCAAGTAGTAAGATGACGTCATTATGACAATGATTTAAGGTCATTTTTTGTCAGTGTAAAAAACGACGTAAAATAAACGTAACATTTGTCACGAAATATTATCATAAATATATTGTCATTATTATATTATCATTTAATCGTAATTTTTTAATCATTTTTAATGAATAAATAATGAAATAACATTATGAATTACTACCTTTCTTAATTAACTACAATATATAAATAAGAAAAATATTTCCCATATTTAATACCATATTTAATACCATAATTATTGACAAATTCATAAACAAATAAACAAAATATATTCAATAATTTATAAACAATTTTCATAATAAAAATGACTTTTATTAAACCTAATTTAAGTTCACGGATCTATATATGTAATTAAATTATCCATAAGAATTACATATGCAATCGAGATTTAAAAATTAAGACTATTTATATGACAATATAGTAACATTCATTAACCGGATCTATCATATTTTATGTCAAAATTCTGTGTTTACTTATATCATCATTTCAGTTGCAGGTTTCATCTCATTATAGAAGTGAAGCAGCATTGAGCATGATCCCAAGTAGGATGAGTGATCGTTTTAAAAACATGCGATGATACAAGATAAAAAATGTTTCATTACCTTTCTCTCATTTTTTTTCATTTTTTTCACTTATTTTCCGTAAGAAGTGTTACGTATATTATAGGTTTTCACAATCTATATGGCTATCTGGAATAGCCTTATGCATGCCCTATATGATATACTGTTTTTAAACCATTTTCATCCTATGGCCATACTGCGGGATATTCTCCAGTACATATTAGGGATTAGATTAGCGAGTGGTAGTAACGATCTAAGTACATTCCTCAGTATATCGCAGTACGTATTTCGAATGTTTAGAGAATATCTCGAATATACTTGTATGATATCCCGTTGAACATTCTCAGAATAGATGAGTGCTATTAGGGATATTTATGACGATAATATTTCGTGACAAATGTTACGTTTATTTTACATCGTTTTTTAGTACATTGACGTCTAATGACGAAAAATGACCTTAAATCATCGTCATAATGATGTTATTTTGCTACTTGGGATACGACAAATGATACTCTACACAGATTTTATACGAATAATATATTCGGATCACAGTACATTCAGTATAAATATGGAATATTCGTATAATATCATGTGCTAAGGTATATTCTGAAGATGAGCTTAAGAATATATAAGAAATGATATATTATCAAGATGTCAAGATATGAATGTTCTCTGGTATATTAGACAATAGTATAAGGTAATCTGAAAAGTTTTGAGCTTAACATAGAAACAAGTATTTTTTCGGTTAAATATAGTTTTATTTTTCAACATAATCTCTTTTTAAGTCGATACACTTTTCCCATCGATACTCTAACCTCTTTAATCCCTCCAAATAGTAGTTGACGTCTTGCTCCGCAAAATAGGCGTTTACGTATGCGTTGACCTCCTCGTTCGATGAAAATCTCTGTCCTCCAAGCGAAACTTTAAGCTTAGGAAACAGGAAAAAGTCGCTGGGGGGCAGATCTGGTGAATACGGTGGGTGGTCAACCAATTCGAAGTGCAGTTTGTGAATTTTGGCCATGACGACCGCCGAAATGTGAGCAGGTGCGTTGTCTTGATGGAACAGCACTTTCTTCTTCTTCAAATGCGGTCGTTTTTTTTGCAATTTCTACCTTCAGCTTATCAAGTAATGATGCGTAATACGCTCCCTTATTGTTTTACCTTTTTCAAGATAGTCAATACATATAATTCTGTGACTATCCCAAAAAACAGTCGCCATTACCTTCCCAGCTGATGGAACCGTCTTCACCTTTTTCGGAGCAGGTTCACCCTTTGCAGTCCACTGTTTTGACTGTTCTTTTGTCTCTGGAGTGTAATGGTGGATCCAAGTTTCATCTACAGTTATGAATCGACGCAAAAAATCTGACTCGTTTCGTTTGAACCGCTCCAACAGGGCCTTGGAAATGTTCATTCGAATTCGTTTTTGGTCCAAAGCAAGCACGGCACCCAACGCGCGGATAGCTTGCGCATATCCAATTCTTCAGTCAGTATATGACAAACGCGTTCTTTCGATATGCTCATAGCCTCTGCTACCTCTCTAACCTTGATTCGACTGTCGTCCAGTACCATTTGGTGAACATTTTCGATGTTATCAGCGATGGTCGCAGTTTTCGTCCTGAATGCTCATCATCAGCCAAGCTGGTATGACCACGTTTAAATTCAGCTGCCCATCTTTTTATGGTGGCAAATGATGGGGGAGTCCCCGTAAACAGCGTCCAACTCGATTTTAATTTGCGCAGGTATTGCCTTTCAAATGTAAGAATTTAATCACGGCATGATATTCAATTTTTTCCATTTTTACAAAAACACTGACATCGACTGACAAACAACTGTCAAACAACAATTGAGCGTTCAAAATAAAATTTTCACAAAAGTCTTTCAAGGCATACTATTATACTATTGTAGTACTAGAATGGTTTTGACGAGTAACGTCATCTTCATGTTAAGGCTCAAAACTTTTCAGACTACTTTCGTACGTATGATTACAGTAGTTTTAGTATGAGTGTAGAATATTCGAATAATATCATGTGCTATTAGGAATGTTAAGGAAGTGGAACTCTCCTTTAAAAAAAAATTGATTTTTTTCTTTCGAATATCGAAAGCGAATGTCAAAATAACAGATAGAAAAAAAGTTTTATACAAAATTTAAATTGTTTCAAAAGTAGTTTATAAAGGAAATAAAAAATTTTTTTTAACTTTTTTTTTAAGTTTTCCTCATTACTCCATATTTATATCTTTAATTTTGAAATTTTTTAATGACTAAATTAAAAGTTATTTTAACACAAATTTAATCATATATGATAAACTTATTTTCGAAATATAATTTTTGAAAAATAATTATAAATTTCTACGTTTACATCTATCCGTACCCGTCCATACGCTCGATTCTTCGCGCTGAACGAATTTCGTTTTATATTGCACTGATTACGAGAGAGGAAATCAATACAGTACATTGAATATTGAAACAAAAGTTTTTTTAATAATAATAATAATAATAATAATAATAATAATAATAGTAATAATAATATTGAAAGTAATAAAATAGCAGTGAGTTTATTAAACCGCTAAAATTAGTCAAATACTATGACGATATGTTTACGTATATACTGAATACTTTGGACAATTAAAAATGAATTAATATATGATTAAAGAAAACAAAGTATTATATTTACGAAACATCGTTTATTTAATTTTGACTAGAGAGAATGATTGATTAGCTAATGATAGAACAGCTAATTGCAATAATCAATATATTTTATTGACCAAGATATATTTGTGTCCCATAATGTCACATTGTCACAACACTAAAAGAAAATTTGCTGACGCATAGTTTCGTATATTATTGAAGAATAATGAGACACAAGTATATACTTTGTGCATAGTTTTTTTTTACTAATCAAAGTGCTATGCGGAAAATAGATTTAATGTTTTTAGCACTGGCAATAAATGTGCATTTAATATGGCAGTAAACAGGCAAGAACGCAGCTATTATTAACACAACGATATAAAAGGCGCAGATTGTTATAGCAAATGCGCAGTCCGACACTGACATTCATTCTATTACATTCTATTGTTAATAAGTACTATCAATTGAGAATAATATAAGATTGAATAAATAAGTGTATAAGTATCTATTTCTGAAATTTTTATTGTTATTTATATTTTATACTTTTTTGGTTTTATAGGTTTTTTATATTAGAATTGTTGATTTTATTTGTTTTATTTAATTATTAGTTTAAAAACAAACAATTCATTAATTCTGGTTGTATTTGTAAAATATTTGTAGGTAATAAAATATTGTTTGTATATTACAATATGTATATGTACAATATTATCCTTATTCTTTATTCAACAGATTTCCTTCAAGAATATCTATTTTACAAGTATTAAATTTATTACACAATAAATTAATTAGAAAACTTATTCTCTCTCTTCCTCTCTCTCTCTCTCTCTCTCTCTCTCTCTCTCTCTCTCTCTATTTTATAACGTAATTGAAGATAGGCATGGTAAATAATGTGTCGTTTGTTGTTCGGTTAGAAACTTTAATTTCTGTGTCAATCATTACCGATGACTTAAGAACGATTCTTTTATATCATGAGTAATCGCAATAGTCATATCGTTGCTGTCTAGTGTTTATATACAATTATGTCGTTCTTCTTATCTATCTTACAACTTTAAGTATTACATTAAAATGGAGACATATAAATAATATATATACTTTTTAGAAACAAGTTTAATCTGTGAAATGTAATACTGCTAATTCGTGAAATGTAATAATACTGCTATCCGCAATATTTAGTATTTTGGACTTCCCAGACAGTTTTGTTACATCAGATGAATTTATAATGGGACAAAAAATGGAAGTTGTGTTAAAAGAATGTACGAAAATGGATATGAAATGGAAGAAGATCATTGGACTTCTGAGACGAATTTGATGTATCAGAAGCAGAAGAAATAGAGATGATGAAGAAGAAAATTATACATATGATGTAAAAGAAATATCATGAGACGTCGATGATATTCCAATGGAATATAAAAAAGAAGCAATTCAATATTGGAGAAGTGCTAAGGATAATAAGCCAAGAAAAATTGAATCTGCGATATCAAGATTTTGGAAAGTTTCATTAGCAAGACAATTGCGACAACGGAAAAAAACAACTAAATGACGATGGTAATAGGTTAGAAGAGTTAAGACAAATTTCAACATATACATTAGATAAATTTATTGAAGCGATTGAAAGGGGAGCAATAATTTACGATATTATGCAATGGGGTTTGCAAGTACAACAACAAGAAAATTTACCAGTTTAAAGCATGATGGATTAGAAGATTTAAGCTTGCGCATAAAATAGTATCCAGAAAAATTACAAAATTTATAATGAAAAAGATTTTAATGTTAAAGATTGCTTTTTGAAACAAAGAATGATAGATTTATTGAAAATGTTAAATATTATATTGAGCGTTATGGAATTGAAAATGTATATAATTCAGATCAAAGTGGTTTTCAATTAGAACTTCATGCTGACCGTACTTTATCACAAAAAAGTGTAAAAAAAATAGAATCTGTAGTGCAATCAACATCTGCAATTACACGTAATTACACAATACAGACTATTATTTCAGCTGATGGTAGATTGTTATCTCCTTTTTTATAATATTAAAAGAAACTAGAACATTAAGTCCAAACATTAAGTACAATGTTTACAGCAAACAATATCTTTGTAATGGCATCGAAATTTGGGAAATTATCATCTCATTACTTTGAAATTTGGTTGAAAGAAGTATATTTCCCAAATGTTGAATCAAAATCAGTTTTATTACTAAATTCATGGACTGGTCATTGTCCTGATATAATTCAAAGAAGTAGACTAGAATATGCAGAAAATATTGTTTTGTTAACTGTACCAGCTGGAACAACTGGAAGAATACAATCGTTAGATGTATATGGTTTTTGTTTATGGGAAAATTTTATCAGACATTTTTCAAATATCGTCATGCTTCTAAATTTTGAGGTAAAACTTTATTCAAGAAACGCTATTTTAAAATTGCAATCGTTAACTTATAATCAATTTTTATCACCAAGATTTACGAACTTATTTAAATATACATGCACCTGCAATTAGCTGCTCTATAGTTAAAGTTAAATAAATAATGTTTTATAAATATAATAATTTGTTTTCTTTAATCATATAATAATTCGTTTTTAATTGTCCAAAGTATTCGGTATATACGTTAACATATCGTCAAAGTATTTGACTGATTTTAACGATTATAACGGTTATTTAATAAACTCATTGCTATTTTATTATTATTTTAATATTATTTTATTATTATTACTATTAATATTATTATGAAACTCTCTTTTTCAATATTCAATGTACTATATTGATTTGCTCTCTCGCGTAATCAGTGCAGTATGAGACGAAATTTGTTCAGCGCGAAAAATCGAGCGCATGGATGGATACGGCTAGCGTATATACGTAAGAATTTATAATTATTTTTCAAAAATGATATTTCGGAAAATAAGTTTATCATATATGGTTGAATTCGCATAAAAATAACCTTTAATTTAATTATTAAAAAATTTCAAAATAAAGATATAGATATATAGAGTGAGGGGGGAAACTAAAAAAAAGTTAAAGAAACCTTTTTTATTTCTTTTATAAAGTACTTTTGAAATGATTTAATTTTTGTATAAAACTTTTTTTTCTATCTGTTATAGTTTTAACAATATTCGCTTTGAAAGAAAAAAAATTGATTCTTTTTTAAAGGGAAGTTTAACCTCCTTAACATGCAGCTCAGCACTTATAAAAAAAGACATGTCTCTTATTTTTGCCTATATTTTAACATATTTGAAGTTTATTAAAATCGGGGGAGGGAGCACTTGGTTGTGGTTCCTTGTGAGCGAAGTTGATCCAATCACCGCCGTCCTTTAGACAGGCGTACGTGAGCCGCATGCCTGGCAGTACGCGTGAGCACACATGGATGGCGTCACGATTTTTTTATAGTCGTTATATTTTTAAATGGATCATCAATGGATATCATTTTTTATTACATTTTTGTATACGTAATATAATTCTTCTAATTATTCTAATTATTGTAAAAATATTAAGGTACAGTTATCAAAAAGTTAATAATATGATTTACAAAATATGTTATACTTATTTTGACATATCTTGCTATGAAATATAAAATATCTGGAAAAATCTTTGTTTTTTTATGATTGTGTTTCGTCTATAATATAATATATACTTCACATGCAGGAATTTTGGAACATCCAATATATATAAATATACAATTAAATCTAAAAAACGAAGAATGAAAAAGAAGATAAAAATATTGGCAACGATGAATAAATACATTTCTGTGCTTTCTTCTTCTACCTCTCCTTCTTTCTGTACGAACATATTTCCAAGTCCTTGCTGAAATAAATTTGGAAAAATATTTTCTTTAATGAAGTTTTTTACAATATGAGATGTTTAAAAAAAAACTTACCGTCTCGAGTTCTATAAGAACAGTTTCCATTATTGGTATCATCATGGCTGTAGCGGCAGTATTCGAAATCCACATTGAAATGAACATCGTCACAAAGAAGAGACCTAATGTCAACCTGAGATTAAAAGAAAGAATTTATTTGTGTTCTAAAGTCTTATTTAGTCTCCTAAAATTTGAAATGGAAAAACTAAAAGATATAGATATAGATGAATGGATATTTGGTAAAAATCATTAAATAATTTTGTTATATATACATTTTAGTTAGAAAAATTATTTGAAATAAACGTTGTAGAGTTTTGAGGAAACCAAATAATTATGATATTAATTCCTTCGCAATAGCGCTGTCATATTCCTTTATAAATATTACTTTTATAATAAAATATATAACTTTATTTATATAATTTGTTTTTCTTAATAAAAATATTAATGTAAAATTATAAAAACATTAATAATTTATGAGATATTTTATATTTCATTCGAGTATTTTGATATTTTAAAATATTGCATATATGAAAAGTTATTTTTTACTATCTATACCATTTTTCAGCACAAAATAATAAGATATATCACCTGGTGTAAAGAAGATACATAACTCTTAATTTTAAAAAAATTATGAAGGAATTTACAGTATGCAAATATATTTTTTTTTTATAACACATTTATATGTTTTTTTAATGTTTTTAATTCATTTGTTTTGTTATTGTATGCATAAATTATTATTATATATTATATTAAGATAAGATTATTAAAAAATGAGTAGTTTAGAAGATATTTTATTTTTTAAATCAGAATATGCAAGAATAAAATATAACATGTCTAAACTATTGACTTTTTAATAATTGCTTTACTTTAATACTTTTATATCCAGAATAATTAAAGCAATTATATTACATAACAAAAATGATTTTATTTAAAAAATAATGATCATAAAAAAACATTAACAATAATGCTATTTGCGAATAAATGATTATAATCATGTGGCCCTCACGAAATCCTATAATTATAATTTCAAACATTGTTTCATAAATCTTCAATCTTGTTCAATAAATCTTATCATTTTTGTATTATTTTATTGAAGTAATTAAAATGGGATGCTTTGTTTACATTAAATATGAAAAACTTTAAAATATTATCTTAAATATAATATATTATTTTTTTATATTCAATAAAAATAGTTTAAAAGTTTTATAGACAATTTTAAAGAGAAAATATAAATAAATTCTTTATAATATTCCTTATAATATTCTTTATTGATATTAATATGTTAAAAAATTTAAAATTCATTATTTTTAATAACATGATTTTCTTTTATAATTCAATTATTTTTTATATAAAATAAATTGAAATTTAAAATCATAAGAACTTAGTAATTTATAAAATATTTATAAAATATTTATGGTCTATTTTAATAATTTTAATAATATATTGGAATAACATATAGAATGCTAGATGTTTTATAATTTTAATTTAATATTTTTAAATGTTATTTTATAAGAAAATTAAATTTATATTATAAAATTGACTGAAATTTATATTATATTATAAAATTAATTTTGAAAATTATTTTATTAAAAAATAAGTATAAAATATATATTATAAATTATTTGGTAGATAATATTTTTTTCTTGAAATTCTACAAATCATCCTAACGAGCGAACTCCGACGAAAAGGTTCACACATATGCACATCTAACATACATAGATACATTTATGTATACGTACATAAACTCATATATTTCTGTTACACGTGATATACATATGAACAAATTTTCGTATTGTTTTTTCACATTCTATCTAGCTTAATTCTAAGAACTCAATATTGTTTCTTCATGTAATCTTCTTGTCTAGCAATATCAGTTTTGTAGGTACAGGCTATAAAATTTTTATATAAAGCAAAGATTGATGCGACTTAACAGTTTTGGACGCCATTTTAAAATACCAAATGGTAAAAAAGAAAAAATTAAAAAAATTTTTTTTGTTCTCGATACGAAATTCATATGCCAGATACATATTAATGCATAAACTTTAATTGTGGAAAAGGATTTCCAGATCTATAAAGTTAATAAAAAATGAGAGCAATATAAAAATTACTGCATTTTGTCGGTAATACAGACAAATCTAGCATTCCCTTAATTGTAAAGTGTTTATAATTGAGCAGTCGAATTCAAAATTTAGACATTTAGATACACATTATCTATATATAGAATAGAAATTAAAAACTTAAGGGAACAAAGACACGAAATAATGAACACGAAATAATGCTTACGATAAGAGGTATAGAAATCCAGAAATAAATGCAACATAACAAGATTCAAAATTAGATACGAAAGAAGATATAGAGAGGATACGATATATATGATAGAAATCCCGGAATTTTTAAAAAAAACGTCGTCAAAAGGATTTTCACAGAATTGTCGCGAGATTTAGGTGTGGGAATGAAGAATTAGGTAATAGAATTCTGGCGCAAGCAGGAGGAGAATATCTGTAAATTGTGTCAATGAAACCGAAACAAATTCGAACACTTAGCATCAAATTGTAAAGATAAGAAATAGTACAAGATTAAATCAATTGTTACGAGAAAAAGGGGAAGGAATCAGTCGGATGAAAAAGATCATAAGAACGAGAAGAGAAAATAAGGTTAAGAGAATAGCATACAAACAGTAGAAAATGAGCTTATAAGAAAGTTAAAACACAAGTGCAATTTATAAACCAAAACGAACAAAACTTATATATGTATTTGTCGAGCTATTATTTCCGTATGATGTATTATTTTTATGTTTATATATGTAAGATTGATATAAAATCCCTTTCAAAGCCGAAAAACGAGAAACAAATATACATCTATCTATATACACATGTTATTTAATAAATTTTCTTACATATATTATATATATATATTATATATTATATATATATATATATATATATTATATATATTATACATATATTATATAATTTAGACAACTCCTAAGATCATTTTCGACAAGATAATATTAATAATATTTATGTTGCTGTTAATACTATCGGATGTTTAAATAAATAAATTTAGAAAAAAATTAAGAAATAAAATAAGGATTCAGAAATATACAGTTAATGTTTAAAAGCAATTTGATATTAATAAGAATATTTTTATTATTATATAATATACTTGAACATATGAATTTTAATCAATCTGTTATTAGTTGATTTAAATACTTTCGATTTAATTTTTCATTAGCAGATAGTACTTTTTATTAGCAGATAGTAATAGTGATAAATCTAACATATCTTTTATAATAATTTTAATAATAATTCTTTAATAATAATTCTTTAATAATAATTCTTTAATAATAATTCTTATAATTTATTGAATATTAAATATATGATTTATTGAAAATTTAAAAAAAACGGTAAATGAAGTACTCGATTTGAACCACTAATTTAATGTAACTTATAAGATATTATGAATTTATCCATGCCATAATCAATAACAAGCAATATTCTAATTTACATTATTTGAAAACTCTCGATGATATTGTCAAAGAATTCAATTTCATGAATAAACTGAAAAAATTGAATCTTTTAATGTTTTATAAAGACATAAAATAACATAATGACATAAAACACCTTCGATGACTGCAACCAATAGTCTTGATAATAAGTAGCGCCACTCGCATGTGTAAGCCAGAATTTTCGATGACCACTGCAATTACTAAACTGCCCAGAAACATCATCGTGGTATCATTCATATAGCATAGGCAAGTGTCATTAGTAGACATAATACCCATTAACGGATATAGAACTATTGGAATCAAACCCGTAATGGGCAATGGCAGAACTTCGGTTACCCAGAACATCGCCATTAATGCAACGATATATAAACATTTCATTGCGAGAGGCTATATCAATAAGAAGAAAGAAAAAAATTCTTCAATATTCTTCTATAACATTAAATTTCAACTGCGTATTATATAATTTTTATTTTCTCACTTTGGCCATATTAAATCATGATATTTGATTAAAACAAAAAATTTCGTTCTTATAAATAAATGCATTAAAATGAATTAATTATGTGCATTATCACATATGTACGTTTGATAAATATAAACTGAAAAAAATTATCGAGAACTATCTTATTATTTATTTTATTATATATTTTTATATACTTTTTATTATTATTAGGAAATTTATAATTACATTAATATTAATTCAGTTTATATACGTGTCTTATGTCATGTTTACAGTCTTATGTCATGTTTTATTTTAAATATAATCAGTTATCTTGAATATGAAGTATTTTTGGAAAAAATGTTTCAAGATAAAACAGGATATCGAACCATATTATTATGATATTGATTCATTCACAGATGGAGTCACTATCAAGATTTTTTATACATAGTTCCATTTTATATAATTCTATTTTTTTAAGTGGGGTTATACTTATGCTACAAAATATAATTCCTCTAGTTAATTTGGATGTAAAAGTATTAAGATATAGGTAATATCAAAGAAGTTAACAGTTTATAAAATATTTTATTCCGATATATTTTGACAGAATATAAAATATCTAAACTATTATTCCTTGATAATCTTAATACTTTATGCACAGAATAATTAGATAAATTAATAATTAGATAAATTAATGAAAATACATATTTGCTTTAAAAAGATTACGTAATTAGCAAGTGTGTGCGTGCGCGCGCGCGCGTGTGTGTGTGTGTAAAATCTTTTTTTAAGATAATTATGTTTTCTCTATACCAATCAATTTGAAATATCATGTAATAAAAATATATAATTTTATTTAAAAAAATATTCATCATAAAGAAATCTCGATACTGGCACCATCTGCGAATGAATCAATATTATAACATTGTGTGACTTACTCGATATCTTGTAACTTTAAAATATTCTTGAAATATTTTTTCCAAAAAACTCTTAATTTTCGATGATTACTGCAATTACTAAATGTATAAATATATAATTATAATTGCCTATATCTTAAAAATAAAATATTGCATTTCCGTGAAAAGTATTCTGTAACAGATTTTGTAACAAATCTACAATCTTATTAATCTACAAATAAAGAGTAATCTTTGATTTTATTATTCCGCATGGTTGAATGTGTACAATAATGTGTAAAAAAAAAATTGATTTAATATAGCTGCAGTGAGAAAGGAAGTATTTTTCATTGTATATTATATACGAGATGTTTCTCTTCTACTCTTAACTATTATGTAGTTATATGTATAATTTTGAAATCTTACAGAAATATGATCTTTCTTCTCTTTCTTGAGAAAATTTTTATTTATAATATTTTTTTTATAATTACAAATTTTTATTTATAATATTTTTTTTATCCAAATAAATAACTGTTTCTTGTGATATTTTTTTGTATAATCAAGACAGAGATATTCATATGCTTAAGGTAGAGAATAACATCTTATATATGATATTATGTTTCTTCTGTTTTATTGTATTTTTTATTGTATTTCTTATTGGTCTATTGATTTTTTATATAATTTAATATTTTTCTAAAATGTATATTTTATTAATTTAATCTTTAAAATATGAATATTATTAAGAAAGAGAGAAACATACTTTTTCACTTTCAAGAGTCAATATCGGGATCAATATTAATGGCCATAATATCACCACGAAGGATCGCCAATAGATAATTAGGAATTTTAGCAATAATCTGCTGAATTTATCATTTTTTCTAAAATTACAAAAAATATTTATGTAAAATTTGCATTACAAATCGGGAACTTGATACTTACACTATGTTTCTTTCTCTTTCTTCAGATTCGGTAATTTCTGGATACGGATCCTCTGAGCTTGAAGCCATTTTACTGAAATTAAAATATTTATATATATATAATGTAAATTTATATAGAATATTAAAAAAGGTTAATTATATTTTTCTCAATCAAGTAATTTACAAGACAATTGTATATGTACGTGTATAATATGTATTATATTTTTTTGAGAATGTTTTAAAATTAGTAATTTACACAAGTGTAGACTATATTAATATTTTTCTAATCTAAAATTATTTTAGTTTCTTAAATTTTTTTTATATTTTAATTCTTTCATTTATACATATTATATTTATTTTATATATTATATATATTTTCTTTTTTCAATTTTAATCTAATTCTCTTAGTTCTAATTTAATTCAAATTTTTTTTAATTCTGTGAGGAATATAATCAAAGTTAGCTCAAAGCGCCCGCCATTGGTAGTTAGGATGTGTGAGTGAAACGAAAGTGCACGAAAGTGTAAATGAAAAGAGGAATTTATGAGTACTTTACACTGATAGAGAAACAAAGGAACATGTTGAAAGAATAAGAAATATAATTAAAATATAATTAAAATATAATAAATTATAATGGCAGACTTGTTTGTTTTTTTAAAAACACCTTCTGTGACATCCTAAGGCGTCTCATGCCATAGAAATGTAACGTAACGGAACCCGCGAACTAATCATAGTGAAAGAACGAAAAGAATGGACGAGCTTTCTATTTGTTCTTCCGTCATGATTGGTTCGCGCGTTTCGTTACGCTGAAATATCAAAATGGAGACATTGAAAATAAAGTTAATAGAAAAAGAAACAAGAAGAAAAGATAAGAAGAGACATAAAGGAGATATTATAAAACAGGAAAGGGAAGTCTCTGATACAAATAAAGGACGAAGTTATTCTAAGGACATGCATACAAAACCAAATTTTCTGGAAATTATCATATATGCAATGAATATGAGCATCATGCAATAGAATGTTGAAACAAAGGCAAGGAATGTGACTAAACTCAATAGAGACTACGATGACTGCCACAGCTATGAATGCACAGTCAGAAAACGGCACATGGTGTCTAGATAGTGATGCGACAATACATATGTACTGTGACAGGAACCGATTTAATATGATTGATGAATCAAAATAAAGTACGAGAGTTGTTCGATAAGTCAGGTAAATTTTTCGAGATAGCACCATAATGAACTGTGTAGTATATGGCCAGAAGTAACACTATTCAAACTTACTCATACCAAGTTTCAGCCAAAAGTAACGCTTAGTTTACATGTGGCAGACATTGGAAGTGAGCATGGCAGCAGTTGTCGTAAAAATGAAGAAAGACGAATTCCGTGCAGTGATTAAACATTTTTATTTAAAGAAGTGATAGGCTGCGCAGATTAAAGCCGAATTGGACGAAGTTCACGGGGACTCTGCATCAGTGTTGAAGACCGTTTTTGGATTAATGAATTCAAAAGAGGCCGGACATCAACCAAAGATGAAGCGCGCCCCGGACGTCCAGTTGAAGACTGGACTCACTACGCTAGAAATGATTGAAAAAAATCCATCGTATTGTCATCCATCGTGGAAGATCGCCGAATGAAGGTGCATGACATAGCTGAGATTGTATCTCAATAGATAGGGTGCATAATGTCCTGCACAAAGAATTAGAAACAGCTTTGTGCACAATGGGTGCCACGATCTGATTGCTGATCATCGATCAAAAATGCATGCGAAAAAACATTTCGCAGCAGTGTTTGTCGATGCTTAAGCGCAATCCATAAGACTTTTGACGTCAATTCGTCAATTCGTGACCGTAGACGAGATTTGGATCCATCATTATACATCCGAGTCAAAACAATAGTCGAAGCGTCGAAGGCATGGTGAATGTGCGCCGAAGAAAGCGAAGACTGTTTTGTCGGCCGGAAAAACAATGGCCACTGTTTATTGGGATTCCCAAAGAATTATCTTCATTGACTACTTACAGAAGGATCAAATAGTCAAGAGCATATTATTCTACACTTCTGAATCATTTGTACGAAGAGCTGCAAACGAAACGGCCGAGATTGGCACACAAAAAAGTCATCTTTCACCATGACAATACTCCGACTCCACAGTTGCAATGGCAAAATTGCATGAATTAAGATTCGAATTGCTGTCCCATCCATCCTATTCTCCTGATATGATCTCTTGTGATTTCTTTCTATTCCCAAGATCTGGCTCGGGGGAAAGAAATTTTCGTCCGATGAGGAAGTCATCGCTGCTGTGGATGCGTATTTTGAAGATCTCGAGACTTTCTACGTTTCCGAAGGGATCAAAAAATTGGAACAAAATATGTAGGACTAAATATGTAGAGTTCCAAGGAGACTACATCGAAAAGTGAAAAAGAATTTTCTGGAAAATAGGTGATTTTACTGCTTTTTTACTTGACTTATCGAACGATCCTCGTAAAATGTATACTGTTGCCAAAGACTCACTTAGTTCATTAAGAAAGGGACAAGTTAAATCAAAGTACAATCACAAGATAAGAAGACAAATAATATTAATTTAAAAGAAGCAATTTGGGTACCTAGTTTCAGAAATAATCTTTTACCTGTATTGAACATTACAGACAATGGTTATAGATATATTTGACATTTTATAGAAACTCTGCTTTAGTAAAACGCAAAAATGGTACCGTAGCACTTACTGTAAGTAAGCAAAAATGGACCGTACGTTATAAAGGAAGCAGATAGAAAACTAGTTATGCATGCAACAGAGTATAAAAGATAGGACAAAATAGCATCGGAAGTTTGGTCACTTAAACTACAGTGACATAAAGAAACTATCGAACAAAAATATGATAAGTGGATGAATGAATGAATATAGATAGTACAAAAGTAACTCCAAAATGTGATATTTGTAATAAGAGCAAAATACACGAAAAATCTTATAATACTTCGATGTCTAGAGAAAAGGAAATATTAGGATTGGTCCACACAGACATATGTGGACCAATGAGTGAGCCATCGTTAGGAACTTGATATTTTGCGACCTTCGACAAAAATAGGCATGTGGAGGTCGCATTCCTCAAGAAAAAATTTTAGATCTTTAACGCATTTAAAACATACAAAGCTCGCGTCGAGAAGTAAACCGGAAAAATTATAAAGAATTTGAGAAGCGATAACGTGAAAGAGTATCGAATGAATTTACTCAGTTCTTTAATAAAAAAGAGAAAAAGATAGTTGTCGATATAATATTTGTCTCAATAAAATGGTCGAATGTGCAAATCAACTTTAATAGAAATGATCAGAATGATGATTGAATCAAACCTACGTTGAATCTATGAGCAGAGGCAATTAACCGCAGCGCACATAAGAGGTTGCTGCTGAACTAAGTTATTAGAAAATAATACGCTGCATAAAGAATGAACAAGTAAAAAGCTACAGAAGCTAGAAGTTTCAGAATCTTTAGAAGTAAAGTAAGGTCAGCAATTCAAAAGGAAAGCCAGGTAGGCCGAAAAAAATTATTATTTTG
This sequence comes from Pogonomyrmex barbatus, assembly GCF_055798465.1. Lineage (NCBI taxonomy): Eukaryota > Metazoa > Arthropoda > Insecta > Hymenoptera > Formicidae > Pogonomyrmex > Pogonomyrmex barbatus. The sequence continues at coordinate 93,207 of NW_028297122.1, forward strand.
GAGACAATGTACAGGAAAAATAATATTCAGAATTAATGACCGTGAAAAAAACCATGACTACCAAAGAAAGATCAAAATGACTAAATATTATAGAAGCCGAATACAAATCGATGATGGAAAACAATGGGAATTGTTGGATAGTGAATAGGCTGAATGATGCAAAAGTACTTACGAACAAGTGAATTTTTAAAATAAAAAGAAATCAAGACGGATCAAGAAATCAATTACTAGACAAGTTCAAAGCAAGATTAGTTGCACGAGAAAATAAATAAAAAGAATCAATTATGAAAAAGTTTCTGCGTCGGTGACACGGAATGAAACAATTCGCATTATTTAGTGAGCGCAGTAATAAATAAGATGTATATACATCAAATGGACATTGTCTCTATATATGTTCAAGAAAGGATATGTCAATGATGATCTACACAAAACAGCCCGAAATGTTCGAGGAATCCGGCACAGAAAGATAATGCTACCCTGTGACACCCTGTATAAAAGAAATGTTAAAGAAATTTAAACATGGAAACATGGAAGATTGCAAGGCAGCTATAATAATATGCTCTTATGAAAAACTCACAGTAATAAGAAAAAATATAATGAGATGAACATCGTATAAAGAATTAATAAAAGTCTGGATATATCTCTCTAACATCATGTGTTTAGATATACCATACCAAATACCTTGAGTCAATTTAATAAAAATTCATCCATTGAAAGGCCGTGAAATATGTTCTGTGATACTTCACAAAAACATTGAATTATGATATAACATACATCGTTGAAAACAATGAGGACAAAATACACATCGACTCAAACTGGACAGAAGATGAAAATGATTGAAGATTCCGAATGAGATATGTGGTCATGCTAACTGGAGAAGCTATAAGTTGGCAATCGAAAAAGTAACGATTCATAGCTCTGTCAATTATGGAGACGCAATATCAGATATGGCAATGTCAGAAGTGGTCAAAGAAGCGATATATATCAGGAGGTTATTGGAATATTTAAACTTAACTCATCGGGGGTTCGAGCCATGCTTGGCCCAAATAAGAAGGGAGGGTGTGCGTCACGACGGGGCCCGACCACGAACCAGTCGTGGAAATTCGTAATTATTTTGCGAAAAAATACCACCTCAGCCAGGAATCGAACCTGAATCTCCTGCTTACCGGGCAGGCATCTTATTCTTTCGACTACCATGTGATAATATTTATCGTAAATAATGTATTTAGAATAACACGTCAACAATACAATGATACACACACACACACATATATATATATATATATATATATATATATACGTATATTACAATATACATGTATACATGTATTCTTTCGAATCCCCACGACTGATACTTCAGAGCGAGGTCTCTCACTCGATGGATGCAGATCGGACCGCAGCGGCGACACCCTCCAACGCCATTGGCAAATATACAAATAATCCTCCTGGTGCGCCAATGCTCCGCTTACGCTTGTTCAATCCCATCACTTCTCAGTCGCCAACGTTATCGAAGCTACACGGTTTCTCTCGTTGCAAAGTAGAGCCGGAAAAACCAATTATTCCCTCTGAGTAAAGCGCGGCGAAGCCGCATTTTTTCAAACAGGCGAAGAGAGAACAATCGGGCGGCAGGAGAGATTGCAAGCATGGCTCGAGCCCCCGATGACTCAATGCATGCTAAAACTCTGGTACATTGTGACAATACAACTAAATAAGAATAATATTCACCATAGACGAAGTAAACATCTTAACATTTATTACTTATTTTACACGTGAAGTATTAGAGCGTGAAGAAATAGTATGTTAGTATGAACAATATGTTAGTATATTAACAAAGTTGAGAGTAAAAAATAAGTACCGAAGATGCATAAAGATTAAACTTACAAGATTGATATAGAATTAAATAAAATCCAAGTGGTAGTAGCTTTAATTCTTTTTAAAAAATAATGATATAAAATTGCGTTTATCTTAATTAATATTAACATGTATATCATCTATATAAAAGATTTGATATCAAAAAAGTGGCGCCAAGTTATAGTCCCATTAACTCGAAAGTTAAATGTACAATTGCTTTTAAAAAATGTAAATCAATCAATGATTCGTATCTTTGTATTCTCACTGATCTTCTTATTCTAAAATCCAAGTGATAGTAGCTTTAATTCTTTTTCAAAATTATGATATAAAATAAAATATGTAATAAAATATATACATAAAATTGCGTTTAACTTAATTTAACTCAAATGATATGTATCTAACATAAGTGGTAGTATTTCATTCAATCTCATATATGTATGCATAATATTCCGGCGTATCTTTCTGTAAAGAATTTCTAAGTACATGTATATTTTAATCGAATGGAAAATTTAATTACAAAGAATTAAAGAGATAATAGTACAAAATGAAAAAAATTTAATTTAAATAAAAAGACTTTTATGTAAAAAACTTAGCACTGCTAGACCTTGATTGAAATAATAACAAAGTAAAAATAAGAAATTTTTATTTAAAAAAGTAATGACAAGATTTAAGGAACATTGCGACAACAATAAAAATGACCACTATGTGTATTGTTTGAGCAATATAAGATTGATATAAGATTAAGTTTATTTGTTATAAAGTAATATGACCACATATATTATGTGCAAGAGACTGTATTCTTATTACTTTAATGTTATTACTTTAAATTGTTTTATTTTTTTTATCCAGCGCCAAGTTTTTTACATAAAAGTTTTTTTATTTAAATTAAATTTTTTTCATTTTGTACTATTACCTCTTTAACTCTTTGTAATTAAATTTTCCATTCGATTAAAATATACATGTATTTAGAAATTCTTTACAGAAAGATATGCCGGAATATTATGCATACATATATTGAGATTGAATGAAAGCTATTACCACTTATGTTAGATACATATCATTTGAGTTAAATTATTAGGTTAAACGCAATTTTATGATATCATAATTTTGAAAAAGAATTAAAGCTACTATCACTTGGGTTTTAGAATAAGAAGACTTCAATGAGAATACAAAGATACGAATCATTGATTTACATTTTTTAAAAGCAATTGTACATTTAATTTTCGAGGTAATGAAACTATAACTTGGTGTCACTTTTTTGATATCAAATCTTTTATATAGATGATATACATATTAGGATTGAATATTAGATATTATTTGAATTTAATAAGACTGTGATATAACACTTAGGTTTAAATAGGATCTTACTATACTTACTATACACCTTTTTTTTATCTTTTTGTAAAAAAGTAATTTTGTAGTGATATCAGACATTTTGTAGTATTAATCATCTTTCTATATTTGAAAAGCGCGTCTTGACACTTTTATACTTGACATTTTTTTTCTGTAATAAGCACAACGAGAGTAAATAGGATAGAGAACGAAAGAACGAGCGATGTAGCATATTTTCTCTTTTACTTCTACATGTTATTTCACGTTCAATTATATTATTTTTATATACATATACCTTTAATTGTAAATGTGATTCTACAATCTTACTTACGACACAAGAAGTTAATTTTATTTGCACACTAAATTTATAAATGCACAAAAAATTATTACAATGAATCTTCAAATGATAGTTGTAATTTTGCACATAATTTTTTATAAAATGTATAATAGAAGAATTATTACACAATCGTAATTAAATAATCAATTAAGTCAATAATTAAATAATCATTAAATAATCAATAATTAATCATTTAATAATTATTTAATTATTGATTTAATTGATTATTTAATTATGATTGCGTAGTAATTCTTCTATTATACATTTTAAAAAGAAGTTATGTGTAAAATTATAACTATCATTGTATATAATTTGGAGACTTATGTAACAGTTTTACGCGCATTTTTTTAAATTTGCAATGTGCAAATAAATTTCTTGTGCTATAAGATTGTAGGATTACATTTACATACACACATACATTACATACAGTTAAATATAAGTGTATAGAAATGATACAATATAATGTAACGTGAAATAATACTTTTACATATAGAAATAATACTTTTTATAATTACATTATTGCAAATTCAAATTTTAAATTTATAATATAATATTCATTTCGAAAATATTTATTTTGATTTTCACATTTTCATCTACTAATAACTTTTTATTATTGAATATAATTTTCCTTTTTTTTTAACACAGTTTCGCGAATTAATTATTTTTTAAAATAATTTTTAATATCGGCTGCTTGAGATAGCTGTAAGACATTTAATGTCCAAAACCGCAATGATGAGTTGTAATTTTATACGTAACATTTTTTAAAATATAAAAGAATTATTACGCAATAATTAAATAATTAATAATCATATTTAAATAATCAATTAAATAAATAAATAATCATTGAATAATCAACAATTAATCAGAACGAGAGGGAAAAAAAGAAAAGCGCGACGTATAGAGACACCGCGGTCTCTCACTCGCACTAGTGTCGAGTGTGTGAGACAGTGATGGAACACCGAAATTCGGTATCACGTCCGATTATGCTTATGCTTTCTCTCGCGCGTCTTGTGTGCAACATCGAATTGCCCCTACTATTTTTTGCCTTCGCTCCGCGATCTCCTTCGCGCTCCGCGGAGACACGGACGTACGCGCTTCGTGTGTATGTGTAGCGGCCGCGCGCCGAGCGCACAGACACCATTTCCGCCAGTGCGTATACATTGGACAATGGCGCCTCTGTGACAGAAATTGCAACCGTAGAGAACCAGGCGACGACGATAATAATGACGTTTCTTAAAGTAAAAATTTCCAAATCGAACTTTGCATAGCAATATCTCCGCTCGTAGGGCACGTAGCAGAAAAATAAAAATACTTTTATCATGCAAGTCAAACACAAGCTATCGATCAAGCCTACTTAGAACTTGATCAGTTTAGCCGTTGAGATCCGATAATTTCGAATGCTCGCATCTCGCCGACTCGCGTAAAGTCACACGGCAGTGTTCTCGGTTGACTTGACACGCGAGACACTACCATGTCTCCTGATATCATGTTAATCGTAACAAAGTTATGTCATTTATTTTAAATTAATAAATACGATTTCATTTAAATTCAGTAGCAAGTATCAGTTTGATTATTAAATTAGAATAAAGGTTGCAAGCACTTTAAAAGGGGGAAATGAAGAATGTAGTTCAAAGCGTCTGCCATTAGTTGATGCGATGTGTGAGTGAGAGAATAAATGAAAGAAGGGATGTATGGATGCTTTACGCTGGTAAAGAAACAAACGAGCATGTGAAGGAATAAGAAATATAATTAAAGACTTGTAGTGGCATCCGCGGATTTGTTTGTTCTTTTAAAAACACCTTTCACGACGCCTTTATCTCAATACTTTTTAATCTTTTTTTAATTCTAATTCTTTTTTAAATCTTTTATTAATTCTATTATGATAATCATTGTCGTTTAATAATTATTTTTTTACAATATTTGTTTTTACTATATTTTTGTTTTAATTTTTACACTTAATTGATAATAATGATTGTGACTTTATACGAAATATTAACTTATTAATCAGACTGAAGCATAAAGATGTGAATAAAATTTTGTGATATTATAAATACACAGCATTCATAATTTTTAAATACATACATATGCAGTTATTACAACGTCATCGTTTCCGTTTATGAGACATTGGTTATGCGTTCATCTTATACGCGTATTTAATCGAAATGACACTGCCGTCTACCCAAGCTGTCTCATGATCGTTTAACCCTGCGCTATTTACATCAATAACAATACGATGTTGAGCTCATTGTTCCAAGGCATGTGTTTTATGATTACTTAGAAATTATTATGCACATAACATCAAACGTTCAAATACTAGGTGTTGCAAGCACGCACTAAGTTGTCTGTAATGCTTGATTTTTTAACTGATTTTTATTTGAATTGATTTTTTACTGTGAAAGATACGCACAATAAGCTAAATTTAAGTCATGTCTTATATAATAATTGTTTAATATAAATGGTTTTTTTGTCGAAAAGAAAAGTCAAAATATTAATATTTTGACAATTTTGTATATTAGACATATTTCTTGAATTTTTATAATTCAGAGATATACTAAAATTTAGAGATGATCATTTATTTTTGTTCGGTTTAAAATTAATTTAATAATTATTTTTTGTGTTACATTATAGATCTTATTATTTTTTTGAAAATAATTTTCTCTTTTATATTTTTATGCAATATAATTGGAAAATATTTATTTTTATTCTAATATCAAAATTTAAATCTTTAGAATTTTAATGTTCTTCTTTAATATAATTCTTTCTTCTTTAATAATATTTTACGATAATGTAATGTTAGCACAATTTTTTTGTAAAATCAAATATTAATTTGATGTTAATTTTATTAATAATGAAAAAATTGCTAAAGCACTATTATAGTAATTCAATACAATCGTTAAACAGTGAAAAATCTTTTTTACTTGATTTTTGCAAGTTAGCAATTCTAGAAAAGCATAATTGCATTACGGATTCTAAAAAAGATAAACGGATTATGAGGGATTATCTTGATAAAGCTTGAAAGTATCTGAATCTATTTTTACAATTGGTAATAATTTGTCGTGTTTTAATAAATAAAATCAAACCATTTTAATGGTTTAATGAATTTAATTTTTTATTTTAATAAACAAAACATTACATCTATTAATATATATAAACGTCTCGTGCGTGCGTGCGTGCGTGCATGCATACGTGTGCATATGTGTGCATGTACATACTCGCGCCCAATAAGAACTAAACAATAAGAACTAAATTTGCTCTGTTTGATGTAAAACGAATACGTTAGAGAGGTTTAGAAAAACTCCGAAAAAGTGATTTATTATCGATTTAACTATGGGGTTTTTTAATACTATTAATAATCTATCAGACATTGATTCGTATGCTTTTTCACGTATGTTTGTAAATTTATTATTAATTGCGCTATTCTCTTGTTTGATGTAATGTACAAAATTTTTATATATATTGAAACATTATTAAAAGTATATTTTTTTATTTTATTTTGTTTGTATTTTATTGTTTTATCTACTCTATTTTTCATTTATTATAATTATATTTTAAATATATCTGTTTTTAGAGTGATTTCCTTCTTTGCCTTTCTCTTCCATGTACATGCGTATTTTCTTTTTTTCTTAAAAATGGTATATTGTATGATTAATGATTATTTTATGAATATTAATTACATAATACTTATTTATTTACAGCTTGATATTTTATGAATAAAAATTTTGATATTTGTAAACATTTAATCAGTATCTATTATTTAGAAAATTTCTGTTAATAACTTCATATTTTAAATAATATTTTAAACAATATTTTAAAGAATTTTATAGATAAATATTCTGTATAGATATATTAAAATATCATACTATAGGTATATTAAAATAACATTCTTATTTTCTGTTTTGTATCATAAAGCATTTTTTTAGGTACATTAATACACAACACATATTTTGTTAGTTGGTCTTTGTGGGACTGGATTTCATGTCAGATAAATATATACAAAATACATCCGAAAATACATACAAAATATCATTTTGAGTTACAGTTTTAAAAATATACAATTATATATAAATAAGTGTTTATTGCAAATTTAGTAATAATTATAAATTGGCGTCACCTTTTTATGAAATTTTTTATAAAAGATGTGTACATTTTTATATAATACTTTTTAGGAATATTTTTTAATTAAAAAACATTATTTTGGAAAAATCTAATTGTTGATATTGTATATTATTTTACAAATAATATACAGAGAAGGTATACTTGAGAAGGTGCAAATTCTAACAACATACTTAATTCTAATTGCAAAAATACTTTTTCATCATATTACTTATTACAGCTCTGAAATTTATAACAAAAATATTAAAATATTAAAATGATCTTTTTAACTGCACATTTTTCAAAATTATCATTTAATAGTGCAATGAAAATTAAAATCAATTTAGCAGTAAAAGATATGAAAAGGATATGAAAAACGTCTAATCTTGTTTTTTTACTTTTTTTGTTACTTAATTATTTTATTGAAATATGTTGTTTATAATAATGAAAGTAACCATTTAATATAATTATGTAATTATATTAATTATGTAATACATATATATAATTATGCACACCTAATTATGCACAAATAATCAAAAAATGCAATTTATTTTCTGATATTATGTTGTAAATGTTATTAAATAATTTAGATAATATATCACGTGTGATAAAGTATTAGTCTTAAACTAAGATTATTTTTGAATATGTAATCTGTAATTGAAAGATTATCACGATATCGTAGACGCGTTAAAAAAAATTTGGCGGTATCAGGCATTACATTCATGGTTTTTCATTTTTGATTCAAAAAGCATTAAATATACAACACTAGAAAAAGCGATAAACTTGAATCAGCAATGGTTGCAATCGAATACAAATTTCATGCTTTTCTACTGCATTTATATCTTTCAATATTACATACGTGATATATTTTATTATTATATTATTAAAATGTTTGTATATTTTAATAATTTTGAAATAAATAATTTTTATTTTTTATAAGGAATTTTAATATAGATATATACACACACACATATATATATATATATATATATATATTTATTTATATACATACATACATACATACATACATACATACATACATACATACATACATACATACCCCCCCCCCCCACACACACACACACACACACACACACACATGTATGTGTGTGTGTGTATATATATATATATATGTATATTAGTGGTATATTTAATATATGTATAAATATATAAATATGTAATATATAAATATATGTATAAAATTAATGGTATTTATGAATTATCTAATCATGTTTAAAAAGAAAATTATTTATAAAAAATTTTATAAAGAAATTGTATCAAATTGATATTTTCTTATATTTGTTAAGAAGAAATGTAACAATTAACAAATGCATATATGTATATTAATTTAATTTTTATTTAAATGCAAAATATCTTGAAATTGTGCTACGTTACTAATTTGTGATATTGTAGTTTATTCGTATTTATGGTAGAATCAGGACGTATGTGCAATTTAAACATGAATTATCATGCCCAATCCATTGTCATTGAATCCTTTTCTTTGATTCTACCGCAGACGATGCGCGCAATGCGTGCAATGCACGCGACACATATGTAATATAATACAACCTAATATAATACAACCTACAATATCAGGTTATTAATTCTCAATGGATTATAACAAATTCAATTTTTTTGTATCACATATATATTTGCATACATGCACGCACATATACGTTTTGAAGAATTGAATTTAAATAGACATGATACTGTCGCTTGTGACAAAAATAGAAGATAAAGTATCTTCCATTTTATTTTGTCCTTTATTTTTGTTTCTTTTGAATCTTGTGATCAAAGCTACTAATGAAACTTAATATCATATTATTATAAAAAAGATTACTTCGATAAGATTACGAAAATATAACAATTGTAGAACTTAGCAATTATGAAATAAATATATATGTCATTTTATAAATATATTATTAATCTGATGATCTCGAAATGTTTAAAATTTTATATATTATAAGCAAAGTATTTCTTAAATTCTATGATTTATAGGTAAACAAATTTGTATTTATTATATACAGAACAATATATGCAATAATATGTTATGTATAATAATATATAGAATATATTTTAAAGTAACCAAAATTATTTAAAAAACTTTTGAAGAAAATTGTTTCTCAATTGTCAAAAAATTTGTGAGAAAGTGAAAAAAATATTAAATAGTTTTGAAAGATTTTATATAAATATTTATTATTTTGAAATTTGCGAAGCCGAAATGTTATAAGACTGTAGTAAGAGTAGCATCAATACATAGAATAATAAATGTTTTAGATTAATCATAAAATTATATCATAACATTAATCATAAAAAAATATGAAATAATAAAACAAATATATTAAAAAGCTAACATAATTGATTATAATTATATTCAATTATGTGACCTACATACCTATTTTAAATCATATACTTTTTTAAGTATCCTTTGTTGTAATTATGATTCACTTTTATCTATTTTTCTTGATCACTGATATTACAAATCAAATCACACAAATATATAATCGTATATTGTTATATATGTAATGACACGATTGCTTTTTCAACGAGACAAAATAAAATACATTGTCACCACTAATATAAATTGATCAATGATAGATTTGCGCATAAATTTTAAAAATAAATTTTGCAAATTATAATCTCGCTATTTAACTTGATTTTGTAATACATTCTTTTATAAATCTATCTTTTTCTATCATTCTTATCACGCTTCTTGATATATTTCGAGTTATTCGACGTTGCGTCCCATTCGTACTGATCGTCCAGACCGAAGCACGCAGAATTAAGGTCTTCAATTCAGGCTTTATTCCTCCTCTCTTATTCTCTTCGCTGCTCTTCTCTTAGTCTCCCTCCTCTTCCTCTTTTCCTCTGCATTTCCCCTCCTTTTTCCCCTTCTCTCTCGCTTTCCTCTTTCCACCTTTTTCTTTCCCTCTGCTTTTTTTAGCTTATTCACTTCCGAAATGATATCACTGAAATTTTTTGACGTAAAATCCATTTACTTTTCAAAAACGTATTAAACTAGCAGTTAATTTTTTCAAAATATTTTTTCTGCTCTTTAAAAATTAATATTACAATCTTTTACTGACGAAAATATGAGAATATAAATTATTATATGAGACGTTTCTATTTTGTATATATTATATTTTCTTATATTTTCTTGTAAACTACGTTCATATCTGAGCGTACGAAAAATTAAAAATTTTTTTCAAATAAGGCTAAATGTACAATCAATTCATAATCATTTCAATAAAGATATAAAAAATTAATTTACAATACTAAAAATAATGCGAACTAATAGCTTCGATAGCTAAGAGAATTTATTAAGATTGAAGAATTTTTTGTCAAAATTATTTTTTTAAAAATATTGTTTTTTTCGGTTAATATAAATTGTTATATTTTTATTAGAAACTGTTAATTAAGTTAAATTAACTTTTTTGTTTATTTTGTTTATTTATATAAATGTTATTGTTCAAATTTTCAAATAAATTTAGTTTTATTTTCAATTTTATTTTCAATTTTGCTTTATATTTAAGATTTTAGTTTTAAAATTTAATATTAAAATAAAAAGTATCGCGGTAGTCCGCAAAGTATTTGCTTAGCAAGACTCAACAAAAATTTAAAGTTTTCAATAGTTTTGAGAAATTGTGTTATTGTATTATCTGTTATTATTCACTGTACAGTATGCAGTTAAAAAAAGTGTGTGTGTGTGTGTGTGTGTGTGTGTGTGTGTGTGTGTGTGTGTGTGTGTGGTGTGTGTGTGTGTGTGTGTGTGTGTGTGTGTGTGTGTGTGTGTGTGTGTGTGTGTGTGTGTGTGTGTGTGTGTGTGAGGGGGCACGCGCGCATGTGTTATCTTTTTTAACTGTATAGTGTATAGTAATATACTGCATCTAATGAAAGAGTTTTAAATTTCTCATATCTTAATTTATAATGTACCTAAAATAATACGCTACTGTATCAATTTCATTCATCATTTTACGATTCGTGCTTTCGTCATTCACCGCCATTTACTATTCTTTCATTTACACACGCACGCACGCACGTACGCATGCACACACCAAATAAATATACATACAGAGCCTCAGGTTTTAATGGCCAAACTTTGTATAACTCAGTATATTCTGAATCTAAATATCAAAAAGAATATATAAACAAGTCGTTTACAGATCGTTTTACAGCTTTATTAAAAAATTATGACAAAAATATAAAATACGAAAAAAATGTTGATTTTTATTACGATTGTATAAGAATAGATCAACAGTATTTACATTTAATCTATGCTTATATTATTCATTATCTATTTAACCTCTATATTATCTATTTAAGCTGTGTTTATTATCTGAAGTCATTAAAAGTAGCATGATATTTTTAGCATTTCCAGCATTAATTTCAAAATGTCTACCGTTTTTGATAATACAAGATCGACAGCGGTCAGAAATCGAATATATTACTCTACGAATTTTAGTTTATTTATTTCGTTTCATTTCATTAAATGCTTCATTATGCTCATTTTTGTATCAATTCATTATGCGAATTTATTACATTTTGAAATAATATATTAATTAATTCTGGAACGCACGCATGTACGCGCGCACATACACACAAAACATATGCGTGATGCAAAAATTAAATATCAGGCTGTGAATTTAAATTGTTAGTTTTTTAATGAAAAATATTTCCAAAATCAATTGCTTTCGTAGATTACGCTCACAGTCCAATATTTTATCATCAAGCAAATTCGTGGTCGCAGTCTATTCAATAGTATTTGATAACGCGTTTTTGTATTCTACGTATATGGTTTTGATGTTTATGCGATCTCGTTTTTAATTATTTTATACTTCGTCCGACATAGCACGCGTCGTAATTATTACAGCAAATCTTGTATACTATATTTCTTTTAGAATATGCTGATTAGATAGAGCGTTCTTATGAACTCTGATTAAACTCTCAACTTATTTATACTGAAAAACGCGGATTTAACGTCAAAATCATCAGCAAGATTTTTAAGTTTGGTAGAAATTCAGGAAATAAAAGATAATGTAAACCATTTTGTTTTTTTCGAGTTCACCATAGTATTTGATGTTATGAATATATCATCTTGTTTAAAAGGAAATTTTAATCTTGAATGAATATTATTAAAATAAATTTGAGAGAATAATTATTCATTAACAAAGTGGCGATCGCCAAGTTTAAGTTTTCTCGTCGTATTTATAGAATTAGATAATGAGAACGTTCTATAAGTCCAGTAATAATACCTTTTTTTAGGCAAAAGGGTGAAAGTACCTTTTCGAGAATATGGTTTATGAAACTAAATCAAATTCTGTAATGTTATTAACAATTCTGATAGTCAGATCAAAAAAATTCACCTCACTCCCATCAACCTCAATAAATAAATTGCAGTCTAGAGTGATAAGGGTTAAATCTTTCTGAGAGAAGCTCATTAATCAAACTAGAAGGAATAACCATTACGATATTGTCGATGTATCTGTAAAAAAATGGTAAAGGTATTCTAACATTCCCAAGTGTCCTCTCCTTATAATCTTTTAATACTAAATCGGCTATAATGGTGATAATAGTTAACCCATTTTAAATGTTTGTTTCTGGATGAATTCTTAAATATAGTCTCGTTTGCTTCAGAATGAAGTCTTAAATACAATCTCACTTGTCCTAAAGTCAACCTTTTTTATTTTTGATTAATGTAATCTATAAGCAAACATTTTCTTGATTTGATTAAGAATTGTTAATAATGTTATAAAATTTGATTAGTTTCATAAATTAACATTCTCGGGAAAGTATCTCAACTTTTACTCTCAATACCCTCTTGCCCAAAAAAGAGGCACTATTGTTGGATTTATTGATAGAGCGTTCTCATTATTTAAACCTAAATAATGACGAGAAAAACATAAACTTAAGCTTGGCGATTACCACTTTGTTAATGAATGGGTTACCCTCTCAACTTTATTTTTAATTCAAGAATATTTATTCAAGATTAAAATTTCCTTTTAAACGAAATGACATATCAGAAACATTAAATATTACGGTGAACTCACAAAAAAACAAAATGGTTTACATTACATTTTATTTCGAAATTTCTATCAAACTTAAAAAAATTGCTAATGATTTTGACGTTAAACTCGTTTTTTAGTGTGAATAAATTGAGAGTTTGATCAGAATTCATAAGAATGCTCTATCAGCATATTCTGAAAGAAATAGTATATAGTATATAGTATATAAGATTTATTGTAATAATTGCGACGCGTGCTATAATAGACAAAGTATGAAACAAAAACAAGATTGCATGAACATCAAAATCATTAGAATACAGAAACACATTCGATAATTATCAAATATAGAATGTGACTATTAATTTGCTTGGAATTAAAGTATTGGACTGTAATCTACGAAAACGATTGATTTCGGAAATGCCTTCATTAAAAGATAGAATAATAGCTTAAATTCACAATCTGATACTGAATGTTTGGATTACGCGTATGTTTCCATCCAGTAAGTAAATAAATGAGTAAGTTATAAATTTGCTTTTATTTTGATTGCGTATCATTAATCTTAAAAATTATTATTATTTTTAACTCGAGGTATACGGTGGATGGTCTTTGCGATGTACTGTTGTAGGGTGATTTATATTGCTCTCTTGGGTGTTTTTTTCTGTTTTTTTACTGTGAACCGTGTCTGGTTGGTGAGGACAACTTTTATTGTCTACTCTTTTTTTTTCATATGATAAATGATGCATACTATTATTCTTATTTAAAATTTATTAATTAACTATTTCATTCAATTAACTGACATAATTGACATATCATTATTTTTTTATGATTGAGCTCATCGACTAAACACAGATATACTTTTACTTTATTGTATCACTGAAGATTACTCAAATTTGAGTCGAAACGTTTGGAACTTTCTGTTAATAAATCGAGTTAAAATTAAAAATGTAATTTGCGCACTTACAGCGCTGATTCTCATTTGCCCTATTATTGCCCATTATTACAATATTGATAATCTTTTTTGTTAATTTCTTTTTTTATTGTTTAATTTTTTATATATGATTAGGTAAATTAATAAATAATTAATTATATATTTTATTAATTATTTATTTTATCTAATTATTTATTTTAATAAATGTAGACTGTCAGTTTTATTGTACTCAAATATTTTTTATTTGTTGCACACACACTCTCTCTCTCTCTCTCTCTCTCTCTCTCTCTGTGTGTGTGTGTGTGTGTGTGTGTGTGTGGGGGGGGGGGGGGGGTGTGCGCGCGCGCGCGCGCGGGAGGGGGAGGGAGAGAGAGAGAGAGAGAGAGAGAGAGAGAGAGAGAGAGAGAGAGAGATTTATCTCATTTTAAAATGTGACATGTAAAAAATTATCTTTTTACATGTCATTTCTCGCTTCTAATGTCGATATAACTCATATCATGCGAGAGAACCGAGCCTTAAGTAAACCAAGTTTATAGATTATACCTTGCCTTGCCAAGAAGAAGATCTGAAATGCGTTGCGGTATCAAGTTAGCAACAAGAAAATCTACATTCCTTCGTGTCTCTGTTGTGAATACATTGCGATGAGAAAGAAGCAAACTTGCATACAAGCAAAACAGGATGTCCTAAAAGAATCATGCCAGAAAGTTTATATATTTTACTCTTTACATTATCAGTATATAGGCAACTTATCTTTATTCATTAATGATATATTTAAATACAAAATGCAAGGAATGTAATTCATTTTTAATTTATTCTCGATATTTAAATAAATTGCAAATTAAATTTTATTGTTTAGAAAGTAGTATTTCTAGCACATATTTAATAATCAAATTTGCAGTTTTTATAAATTTAATTAATTATTAAGATTGAAAATTATTTAACATTATTCTATTGAAAAATTTGTATATTTGAACAAAATCGAATTTGATTGAATGAATTTAATTTCTTTAGAAGAAATTTATTACTTGGTTAAACAAATTTACTGCAACAAAAAATTTAGTTACAAAATTTGATATTAATAAAAATTTGATTTAGTAAAAATTTTAAATTAGAAATAGAAATAGCATTAAGTTTTAATTTTAAATAGAATTAAATTTTTAATTGATTATTCATTTAAAATTATGTTTATTAAATTAAATTGTATGTTAAATCTACCAAGTTTTCTAATTAAATTTTTTCAATTGCATTGAGCAACAGATTTCTTTATCCATGTTCAAATAAGAAATTGAATTAATTTAATAAAAGTTTATTGTAAAAGCAAAAGTTTAAGCAAAAAGGACTTTTAATAACAAGAAATAAATACATTTATACAAAATATAACAAGAAGAAAATATTGAATTTTAAACATATTATTTAAAATTAAACATAATATATATTTTAAAAATCGGTTTATATTTTTTTTGAATTATAAATTTAATATAATACACTTTTAAAAGACACGGTATGAAATGTAACAATATTTGATTCATTTAATATTATTTTTTAATAAAAGATATTTTTTTTATATACGACTCGTAAAATGTAACAAGATATAATTCTTTATTTTAAAAGAATTGGTTTGTGTTTTGTTTTGTTTTTATTTTCTTTTTTCTCTTTTTTTTCTGCTCTCTCTTCTTCTTCTCCTCTCTCTCTCTCTCTCTCTCTCTCTCTCTCTCTCTCTCTTTTTTTTTTTATGCAAAATTGTGTGAGCTATTCTTTCAGAAGAGTAAGTTAAAGTTAATGAATGCACACTTTTGTTTATGTAATCGGCATGTTCAGGACCATCACGCACATTTCACTCACTTATACTTTGTGCGGCATTTTTTTCTTGTATTATTTTCTTTACAATAACAACTTTTCTTAACAAAGGTTAACAAAGGTTAACAAAGGTTAACAAAATACATATTTATTCCTTTCCCAATAGTCTGATCATCGCAACACTATCTACAAATAAAAGCAAATGTAATTAATGTTTTGTAAACTGAACTTTATTATTTATTATTTATTTACTAACTATCTTATTATTTAAAAAAACGATTCTAAATATTATTATTGCACAATTGCAACAATTAAATATTACTAAACTTATACACTGATTAAGGAAGTATAGCTTTTGAATGTGTACAAATTGTTTTATATTTCATGATAATGATTGAATTATAAAATATTTGAATTTACGTATTTTGAGAACTGATTTGTTTTAATTATTTTACAATAAAATTGATAAAGAATTTTTTTTTAATTGTTGTTAAAATCTTATGTCTCTCTTATTATTCTGTGCATAAAAGTATATAAACATATTAAAGTCAATTATCAAAAATAAATAATTTACGAAATATTTTATATTTTAAAATATGTTAGAATATATCAGAATAAAGTATCAAATATCTCGAAAGTTTTTGACTTTTTGAAAATTATACTTTGATATTTTTATATCTAGAATAATTAGAGGAATCATATCATATAACAAAAAAATATACAATTTTATTTCAAAAAATGGTGACCATAAAAAATAAAAAATTGACAATGAGTTCATCCATAAATGAATCAATATTAATATAATACTGATATAATATTAATATAATATATAATGTAATATAACATTCTTGGACAATTTTTGTTTGACATTTGATATTTTTTATATTTTTTTGAAATTTGCTTGCATTGAGAGTCACCTTCTATATAATACAATATAATATTTATATAATCTCTCTATATTGAAAATTTTCTATACAGAAGATATAATTTTCTTGTTTTATAAGTAATCTGCGTATTATCTGGCGCATTTCTCCGCCACATTACTAATAGACTATTAATACAAGAATAATTTATTTTGCTAATTGATATTTTATATTAATTAAAATATTAGTACATGTTAATAATAATATGTATTATAATTATTTAAATTATTTTATCTAGATATTTCATGTAAACAGATGTCAAATGTATGTGACAATAAGTAATAAGCAAAATTTTCACTTGCGCGTTGACATATGATAAGGCAAAGCACCTTGTTTTTATCTTCAACATTTGTTCCAGATAAGTAATTGTATTTCATTCATGTACTTTTAAGATTTATATAAATTTAATTAATATTTTAATTAATATAATTGTAACGTAAACTCTTTTTTTTATTAACACTTTTTATTCCGAGTTCTTGCAAATATAGATTGTTCTTGTATTAATAATATTTATATAAATATGCTAGATAATGTGTAATTACTTATAGAATCAGAACATTATATCTTCTGTATAATAATCCATATAGACAAATCTGCAGAAACAAATGGAGCAAAGCCAGCTATCAATGTTTAATGGCAGGAAGACAATAAATTTCACACAGTTTGTAATATCTGACGATGTTGACAAACTGCCACCAATACGACAAAATCTGTTGACACATCAACAGATTGACGGCAGAAACCGAGTAGCTCTTGCGATTATTTGATATTATTTATATTACATATTGATTTATGATTAAAATAAAATGGATGTTTATTTATTTCTTCAGATAAATTAATTTCAAATATATATATAATTAAATAGGATATATTTTAAAGAAGATGTAAGTTTTTTTATTGTTAGTTTCATTAATTTTATTAATTTTTATTTTTTTCTCTTTACATGTTTTATTCATGATTTTATTCATGATAATATTAAATATATATAATTAATATATGTAACGAGACAACAATATTTGTCAAAATTGTTCTTTATCTTTTTTTATAATTGCAATTAATTTATGATAATTATTTAATTCAAAGAGCATTTTTGAATTGAATAATCGTTCAGAAACAAGATAAGTATGGAATAATGACATCAAAATTAGATCTGACATTGTTTTTTTCAATCAATTTTATTCATCTGAATTAGTGTTAGTATATAATAGCATATACAAAAAAAAGTTTTGCTCGTTTATTAATTTTTTTAAAAATGCAGATTACATAAAATGTGCACAACAAGGTTATTACATCAGAAGACATAGTAGGCATGTCTCGGGTGTCAAGTCAACTGAACACTATCGTGTGCGAGTCGGCGAGATGCGAGCATTCGAAATTATCGGATCTGACTAACGGCTAAATCGATCAAGTTCTAAATAGACTTGATCGATAGCTTTAGTTCGACTTGCTGATAATAAAAGTATTTTTGATAATAAAAGTATTTTTATTTTTCTGCTACGTGCCACACAAGCGAAGATATTGAGCGAAGATATACACAAAGTCCGATTTGGAAATTTTTACTTTAAGAAACGTCGTCATTATTATCATCGTCGCTCGGTTCTCATCTACGGTTGTAATTTCTGTTACGGAGGCGCCACTATCCAATGTACACGCACCGGCGAGAATGGTGTCTGTGCGCTTGGCACGCGGCCGCTATACATACACACGAAGCGCGTACGTCCGCGGAGCGCGAAGGAGATCGTGGAGCGGAGAGAAAAAATAGTGGGTGCAATTCAATGTTGCATCCTTAACACGAGATGGACGATCGAAAGAAAAAGCATAATCGAATGTGATACCGATTTTGGCCCCTTGCTGTCTCACATACTTGATGCTTGAGTGCAAGTGAAAGACCGCGATGTTTCGCGTTTTTCTTTCTTTTCCTCTCGTTCTGATTAATTATTAATTGTTCAATGATTATTTATTTATTTAATTGATTATTTAAATATGATAATTAATTATTTAATTAATAATTATTTAATTATCGCATAATAATTCTTTTATTATATATTTTAAAAAAGTGTAAAATTAACACTATTATGGCGGTTTTGGACATTGAATGTCTTACAGTTTTCCGCAGCAGCCGATATTCAAAATTATTTAATAATATAAAAAATAATGAATTCGCGAAACTGTATTCAAAAATAAGGAAGATTATATTCAATAATAATAAAAAGTTATTAGTAAATAAAAATGTGAAAAATAAAATAAATATTTTTGAAATGAATATTATGTAAATTTAAAATTTGAATTTGCAATAATGTAATTATATAAAGTATTATTTCTATACGTAAAAATATTATTTCACGTTACATTATATCGTATCATTTCTATATACTTACATTTAATTATAAATCTTATAACACAAGAAGTTTATTTCCACATTGCAAATTTAAAAATGCGTGTAAAACTGTTACATGGATCTCCAAATTATCTGTAACGATAGTTATAATTTTACATGTAACTTCTTTTTAAAATGTATAATAGAAGAATTACTATCATAATTAAATCATAATTAAATAATCAATTAAATCAATAATTAAATTAATTATTTATTATTTAACGATTATTTAATTATTGATTTAATTGATTATTTAATTATGATTGCGTAATAATTCTTCTATTCATTTTATTAAAAAGTTATGTGTAAAATTACAACTATATATAATCACACAGATAGAGAAATTACTTAAATTATTTTTTGTATACAATTACTAAAATATCCTCCATTTAACACACAAAATTTATTAAATTAATTTTTTATTACAGGTTTTAACAATTCTACATTTTATTAGTTTTTCTAACAGTATAAAATATTAATATGGTTAATATTACAAAATGTCTGATATCACTATAAAATTACCTTTTTACAAAAAGGTAAAAAAAGGATGTCAAGAATAGTAAAATCCTATTTAAATCTAAGTGTTATATCACAATCTTATTAAATTCAAATAGTATCTAATATTTAACTCTAATGTGTATATCATTTATATAAAAGATTTGATATTAAAAATGTGGCGCCAAATTATAGTCTTATTATCTCGAAAGTTAAATGTACAATTGCTTTTAAAAAATGTAAATTAATCAATGATTCGTATCTTGTATTTCCATTAAAATCTTCTTATTCTAAAACCGAAGTGATAGTAGCTTTAATTCTTTTTAAAAAATAATGATATAAAATTGCATTTAACTTAATTAATATGTATATCATCTATGTAAAAGATTTGATATAAAAAAAGTGACGCCAAGTTATAATCCCATTACTTCGAAAGTTAAATGTAGAATTGCTTTTAAAAAATGTAAATCAATCAATGATTCGTATCTTTGTATTCTCATTGAAATCTTCTTATTCTAAAACCCAAGTGATAGTAGTTTTAATTCTTTTTCAAATGATAAAATAAAATTGTGTTTAACCTAATTTAATTCAAATAATATGTATCTAACATAAGTGGTAGTAGCTTTCATTCTATCTCAATATATGTATACATAATATTTCGGCATATCCTTCTGTAAAGAATTTTTAAATACATGTATATTTGAATCGAATGAAAAATTTAATTACAAAGAATTAAAGAGATAATAGTACAAAATAAAAAAAATTTAATTTAAATAAAAAAATTTTTATGTAAAAAAACTTGGCGCTGCTAGATCTTGATTAAAATAATAATAAAATAAAAATGACAAATTTTTATTTAAAAAAGTAATGACAAGATTTAAGGAATATATTATTACAATAAATAGTTTTATTTTTTCCCAATGCCAAGTTTTTTTACATAAAAATTTTTTAAAATTTAAAAATTAAATTTACATTTTAATTAAAATTTAAATTTTATACACATTAGGGTTAAATATTAGATACTATTTGAATTTAATAAGATTGTGATATAACACTTAGGTTTAAATAGGATCTTACTATACTTGTAATGATTAACATCAGTGTACTAATTATAGTAAGATTACACAAATAAAATGTAAATGATACAAACTGTCAACTACATTATAAATTTGAACATCATAAAGAAGAAAATCATAGAAAGTCCGAAAGGTTGTTATTTATTTTAATTTGTAACAATTTCTGATATTTAAAAAATGTTTTAGTATGTATAAATTATTATTTTTAAAAACATTTAACACTAATATTTATTCTAATTGTTTATAATTATTTATTTATGTGAAATATTTGATCACTGACATTCTCGACGTGCTACTTATGAATAGACAAATATTTAAATATTTTTCTAGGCAATTAATATCTTTTTAGTTTTTTTCATAAATTTGTTATTTGTTGTTATTTGTTATATTCATCATTAAATCATCAATTATTAATGATTAATTAAAAGTTAATGGTTAATGGTTAATAACAAAATGTATTATAGCAATAGAATCGGGGAAAACAATATTTAGAGAACTTATGGAAGTCAAATTAAGTAAATTATTTTATATTTTCAGTTAAATTATATAATTAGGGCAACAGAATATAGAATATATAGAAAATAATATTTTGAAAACTTTTAAAATAAAACTCCAAATTAAATAAAGTAATATATTATATATTAATAATACTTTTAGTTAAATTATTATTGAATTTAGTTAAATTAAAATTATTTTGTTTAATATACATAAAACTAACATTAATCTAATTTTATTCTTTAATTGTATAATTGTATAATTTATCTTTTTTATATCACTTTCTTAAATATGACTAGAAAATTATAATGTAAAAATTAAGACGAATGAGAATTAGCACTTTTCACACTCGTGCGTAATTAACACTCTTTATTATAGGCTTTAATATATAATACAGATATTTTGACTCAAGTTTGACTCATCTTCAGTGAATATGACAATAAGATAAGATCTTGTCTTCTGACGAGCCCACCGATGATAAAATCGATAATTAATTGATAATTATTATGATCGTATATATAATGACCGTATGTCATCTTTAAAAGAAACGAGACAATGGTTATTAAGGGGCTGTCAATTATCAGATGAACAGTTCACACTAAAATGGAGAAAGCACGAATACGATACAGCTCGCACCGAGCAGCACACCGCGCAGCGTGTCTGCACGTCTTGAGCTTTAGGCAATAACTGAGCGTAATGACTTTAAATTTAACAACTTGCAATCAAAACAAAACCGAAGTTACAGCTTGCTCAAGACGGAAACAAATGCGTAATGCAAGAATTCAGTATCAGACTGTGAATTTAGGCTATTATTTTGTCTTTTAATAAAAAGCACCTCTGAAATCAGTTGTTTCTGTAAATTTCGTTCACAGTCTATAATACTTTCATCGTTCCAATCAAATTCGTGATCGTAGTCTGTACTCAGCAATGATTGAATGTGTATATGTAATTTGTGTTTCCGCATATATGATTTTAGTGTTCATGCAGTCTCGTTTTCAATTGTCTCATAGTTTGTCCATAGCACATAGCACGCATCGCAATTGTTGCAGCAGATCTTGTATACTACATTCCTTTGTATGCTGGTAGAGCGTTCTTGTGAACTCTGATCATATCTCTCAACTTATTCATATTAAAGAACGCGGGTTTTGCGTTGAAATTATTAGCAATTTTTTTTATTTTGGTCGCAATTCCCAACAAAAGGTAAAGTGAACCATTTTGTTTCTTGTGATTGCACTGTTATATTTGGCATGCTTAATCTATCATCTAGTTTAAATAGAATTGTTCTAGAATGAATCTAGAATGAATATTATCAAGGATAAAGTTGAGAGGATAATCGTTCATTAACAGAATAGTGATCACTAAATCCAAGTTTTTTTTTATATTTGGTATTTCGGGGAGATACATAATAAGAAATCTATCGAGTCCAGCGATAGCGCCTCTTTTTTGGGCGAGAGAGTGTTGAGAGTGAAAATTGAGGTACCTTCCTGAGAATGTGGGTTTATGAAACTAATCAATTTTAATGTTCTTATTAACAGTCTTTAAGATCAAATCGAAAAAATTCAACTCGCTCTCCCTATTTCAACAATAAATTGTAATCTAGGATGATACGTTGAATCCTCCAAGAATCTCATCAATCAACTGATAAGGAATGGCCATTGCGATATCATCGACGTATCTATAAAACAATGGTAAACGAGCCTCAACACCCTCGAGCACGCTCTTCTCCAAGTCTCTTAATATTAAATCAGCTATGATCAGTGACAATGGGGAACCATGATGTTCCAAAGGTTTGCGTATAAATTACATTGTAAAAAAGATTTAATTTAGGACAAAACGAAATTGCACTCAAAAATTCGTCCCTAAGGATGTCACAATCCTGGGCTTCCTAAAATACACAAGCTTGGATGTTTCTTTCGAATAATTGTTTCGTTTAGTGGACTATCAATTGATAGTCCATGCGCTCGCGCTCATACGCGCACACACCGTAAATGTCTCACACACACCCACACACACTCATCTACCTACACACACACACACACGCGCGCGCGCGCGCGCGCGCAACACACGGGTGTTATGGCTCGGGTTCAACATGTATACATGTATGCATGCACGTATGTGTATGTATATTGTATGTACGTATATATAAAAAATAATTCCTTTTTTATCTTGAAAACAGAGATAGATAAATATGATTTTAAATGGTTCGATCATTGAACATAGAAATTAGAAAAATTATGTTGAATTATGAAAAACGGAGAAACTTGTCTAAGTTTTATACAGTAAAGTGAATATTTTGACACGAAACTTGTAGCGCTCTTTTTAACGAGTACAAGAATGTATAATGTAATAAATTATTTTACAAAGTATTATACAAATTTTTTTCGTGAAAGGTTTTATAGGCGACTACTACTTTTTCACTTTCAACCGTACCATGTGATTCAACTTCCGATTTTTACATTAGCAATTGACTTTGTAACATGTCATCTCAGCATCAGCACTAGATATATGTAGAACATAAAAATATAAAAATATAAAATCTAAATATATGTTAAAATATATGTGCATATATGGATATGTGGATATGCATGCGCGGATATGTATGCATGTATATCAATATAATAAATTTTATTATGGACTATAAATTGATGTCAAACTCTTTGTACAAAAAATATTTTTATATAATGTAAGATACATTTGTGTGATACTTATATTGTCTCTTTTGAAAAGATGAATTTAATAGATTATATTTTTATGATTTTGCCAATTTATAAAAATAAGTATTACGATTAACATATGACAAGATTAAATAGTTTTGAATCATATTGTTTATGATATGTATGATAAACAACAGTGAAAAATCATATTTTAAAGCCCATGAATAACGTGCATAATAATTATGATATAATTTGACTTGTGATTACCTGACATTATCAATACAATTACAATTTTTTCTTGATTCATTTATCGATCTTTCATGATTGATACATAGTTATCAAATCTTGTCATGGATTTGACGAATGTCAAAAATATCTGATACTTAGATAATCTTATAATCACGATATCACATAATTTTGAATTTGAACTGTGTTTCATCATACTTGCACAGCAAAATACTGACAACGAAATTGGATCTCATTCAATTTTATCTCGAAGGTTAAGAGCGTGCAAGAAATATCCACTACTGCTGTTTTAACAATAAAATAAGATTCAATAAATTATCTTCTAAATTATATACTTACAAAAATTAAAATAAAAATTTTCTATAATGTTAATTAAATGTTTGTTGAAAGAGTTATATATAGGATCCTATTTGAGACGGAAGAGTGATATGTCAAGAAACGATGATTGAATTGGAAAATGTTTCAGACAAAATTTATAGAGTTTCAAGGGGAACATAAGATGATATCATTGGTTTGACCTTAAATGGATGTGCCAAGATCATATCACAAGTCAAGTTATATCATAATTATTATGCACGTTATTCATGGGCTTTAAAATATGATTTTTCACTGTTTATCATACATATCATAAACAATAAGATTCAAAACTATTTAATCTTGTCAAACTATTTAATCTTGTCATATATTGTTAATCGTCATACAGAAGTCAACTTTGTTTTTCTAAATGGAAATCTCCATTTTTTATTACATATTCTTGTAGCTAACCTCGAGAGGTTCAAAGCACTATAATAAAATACTTTTCAAAACACTATAATAAAATATTTTTTTTAGTAAGTATTTTTTGAGTTATGAGGCTTGAATTTCATATGCAATATATTGAGGCTTGAATATCATATGCAATATTTGACATAAAATATAAGATATTTCATAAATTGTTCATTTTTGGCAATTATATCTTAATACTTTTATATATAGAATAACGAGATAAATCAATTGTAAAGAAAATACAGCTTGTTTTTTTAAAAAATGATATGTCGTTGCACATTGTAAATCTCGATTTTCATCTCACACACACACACACACACACACACACACACACACACACACACACACACACACCACGCGCGCGCGCGCGCGCGCGTGAAAGGCAGAAGAGCTCATTTTATTAAAGCACCTCGAAGAGGTCTAAATCCAACTGTGCGATGTCCACGTGCACTTTGAATAACGCTCGGCGGTATTTAAACTTTAGCGGCACATATTTCGAATAGTTTTTAGCTAAATGGAACTTAATTAGTTGCTTTGAAAAAGTTTTGTTGTCGACTATAAGAATTGACAATAAAAATAGAGATTTCTAAAATTTTAAGGTAATCTTGATGTAACTTTTCTAAGATCGTTCAAGGACAATCAATATCATGATGGGTAACTTGCTATTCTACAACTTTTGTAGAAAAAATTTTTTTCGTAAATGTCATTTTTCTAAGATAATTTAACCCTTAATCGGCCGTGCCACGGCATTAGGTGCCGCAAAGTTTTTCTGAAAAATCATTAATAATGCAGGTCTTTTTTCTATTACCGACCTTCTGTATTCCTTATTTATCATCTCAATCATAAAACATTCCAACTGCCGCATCTTTCCTATTAAATGGTTGGCCTTTTATCCACTTTAAAATCAGTAGGACACATTTTGCGGCACGGAGTGCGCGTCTCAGAATGTAAATAAAATCTTGCTTATATAAATAATTATAATAATGCGAGATGTCGAATCATTCCTGACATTTTAATTTATTTTTATTCATATTAATGCTTAATATTTCTTTAGTTAAAGTATTAATGCTTAATATTTCTCTAGTTAAAGTTAGATTAAAGTTAGGTTATGTTTTAAAAAGCTTAAACAATGCAAATTTTGAAACAATTTTAAAGATATCCTGGATCCAAATTCTGTCCTAAGTTTCCTATCATAAGTCTCAAAAATATCCTCAAATCGAGAGGTATTCTGTAAATACTTGGAGAGATGGTGGAAGATAGTATACAAGAAGAGATAGTTGATTTTAGTTGATTTTATTTTATTTTTTTTTTTAGTTGATTTTAGTAGTTTATTTTATATCATTATTAAGTACATTGTTATTATTTTTCTATTGTTTTGTTTTAAATTGAGTACATTATTTTAAGAGAATTAAGTACATTGTTATGTACATTGTTTTATTTTAAATTGATATCTTTATTTTTAAAACAATTCTTAATTTTAATTCTTATTTCTATTTACATTTAATTTAATCAAACTTTTATTTTTATAAGAAAGTAGATACAAAATTTTAATATTATAGTTAAATTTTAATATTATATTTGAATATAAATATATTTTATTTGTTTTTATGACACTTATCCAATTATTTATCTAATTATAACTCCCAAATAATAAATTTGTGATGCGGCACTTAGTGCCACGCGTGTCCACGTTCGGCCGAGAGCTATGCCCGATTAAGGATTAATGTTCCGACCTTTTTGTATATATAAAGCAAAATATAATGCACTTCTATCAAGCAAGACTCTCATTATTATTAATGAAAAATTTATATTTGTAGAAACTTTATATTGTAATGTTATATTGTGGCAGCCACAACTATTCGGTCGCGACGCGCCATATCGCGCCGGCCCACTGGGCGCTGTGGTAGTTCGCGCGGCGCGCGAGATTTAAGGATGTACTGGCGCTAACATTCTAACATTGACAATATCTTGAAAATTTAATAAATTGTTTCTATTTATTACCTGAACACATACCTAAAACCTGAAGTCGATTCTCTAACTGGTTTACGAGTTATTTAACTTTTAATTTTGCATGAGTTTTTATGGAATAACAGCATATTTCCACTTATATGAATGAAATTATAAAAAAGTAATATTGCCAATATTCTGAAATTTAGTTTGTGAGTAAATAAAATACTGAGCAATGTTTCTAAAAAAAAAAATTCATATCGATTCACTAATCCGAGATATTAATGATAACGCAAAATTCCGAAAATGAATTATAACCATATTTCAATTGCTTAAAATGTGACAACAGTGTCGACAGTATGAGAAGCTAGCTTCCAGGAGTGCGCTAATGATTTTTCGGACTTACTACGATGCGCAAATTTTTAATTCAGTACAAGGAAATTAGAAATCTTTTTTTTTCATAATGTTTATATTTTTATGTATGAAATATCAACAAATGATAGAAATTTATTAAATAAACATGAACAAAAATATTTAATACTATCATTTCATCATGTAACAAATCTTAATTTATCTTATAATATATATATATCTTATATGCATATATATATATATATATATATATATATATATATATATATATATATAAAAGCTCAGAACTTTTTTGTACACCTAATATATAAGAACATATATGCATAAAAGATATATATATATATATATATATATATATATATATATCTTTTATGCATATATGTTCTTATATATTAGGTGTACAAAAAAGTTCTGAGCTTTTTTTTATAAAATTCAATCTTTATTCAAAAACAAACAAAAAAATATTAATCAGTGAAATATTCCCCGTTTGCATCAACAACCTTTTGCCATATTTCGTAGCTTGCGAATTCCTTACGATAGAAGCTCACCGGCTTCGAAGCGATAAAGTTATCAATGCATTTTCGTATCTCTTCAAATCTCACGAAATGTGTATCAGTCAAATGATGCTGCAGCGACCGGAATAGATAATAATCAGAAGGCGCCATGTCTAGGCTATACGTCGCGTTCCGGAGAAGTTCCCAGCCTAACGCAAAGATATTTCTGAGTCGCTTTCGCAACATGTGGTCGAGCATTGTCATGAAGCAAGATCACTTTACGACGTCCTTGGCCAGTAAATGACTTCTTTTCTTCTAATGCATCGCTCATATTGGTCAATTGTTGTTGGTAGCGGTCTGCCGTGATTGTTTCACCCGCTTATAACAACTCGTAATACAACACACCTTTCCAATCCCACCAGATACAGAGCAAAACCTTCTTGGCGTGGATATTGGGCTTTGGCGTAGATGTCGAAGGTTGACCAGGGTCAACCCATGATTTTCTACGTTTAAGGTTATCATAAAGAATCCACTTTTCATCGCCTGTAATGATTTTGTGCAGAAAATCTTTTTTCCGGAACTTTGAAAGCAAAGTGAGTGCAATGTCACGCCGACGATTTTTGTTGTCTTCGGACAATTCATGCGGAACTCATCTGCCTTCCTTCTGAACTTTTCCCATCGTATGTAAACGTACGGAAATGATTTGCTGCGTAACGCCAAGCTGTTCTGCAAGCTCCTTTTCGTGCGCAGAGTTTATATCCAGCAGTGCTTGCAATTCGTCCGTTTCAATCTTTTGAGGGCGTCCAGCACGCGGTTCATCTTCAAGACTGAAATCTCCTTGACGAAATTTTTGATACCATCTTTTACTTATGTAGTATGACTTACAGCGGTTTCTCCATATGCAGCACAAATCATTGCAGTAGCTTCAGTAGCATTTTTCACTTCGCGTTTCATCTGAAGAAAGCTTGGCGTTACGCAGCAAATCATTTCCGTACGTTTACATACGATGGGAAAGGTTCAGAAGGAAGGCAGATGAGTTTCGCATGAATTGTCCGAAGACATCAAAAATCGTCGGCGTGACACTGCACTCACTTTGCTTTCAAAGTTCCGGAAAAAAGATTTTCTGCACAAAATCATTACAGGCGATGAAAAGTGGATTCTTTATGATAACCTTAAACGTAGAAAATCATGAGTTGACCCTGGTCAACCTTCGACATCGACGCCAAAGCCCAATATCCACGTCAAGAAGGTTTTGCTCTGTATCTGGTGGGATTGGAAAAGTGTGTTGTATTACGAGTTGTTATAAGCGGGTGAAACAATCACGGCAGACCGCTACAACAATTGACCAATTGGAGCGATGCATTAGAAGAAAAGAGGTCATTTACTGGCCAAGGACGTCGTAAAGTGATCTTGCTTCATGACAATGCTCGACCACATGTTGCGAAAGCGACTCAGGAATATCTTTGCGTTAGGCTGGGAACTTCTTCGGCAAACGACGTATAGCCTAGACATGGCGCCTTCTGATTATTACCTATTCCGGTCGCTGCAACATCATTTGACTGATACACATTTCGTGAGATTTGAAGAGATACGAAAATGCATTGATAACTTTATCGCTTCGAAGCCGATGAGTTTTTATCGTCAAGGAATTTGCAAGGTACCCAAAAGATGGCAAAAGGTCGTTGATGCAAATGAGGAATATTTCGCTGATTAATATTTTTTTGTTTGTTTTTTAATAAAGATTGAATTTTACAAAAAAAAACTCAGAACTTTTTTGTACACCTAATACTAGAAGTTACAATATCCTTTGCAATATCAGGCTCTATCGCTTTCGCAATGCCCCAAAAATTTAATCGACAATCATGGTTGAAGGATTATTTCCGCTCACATTTTTTGCATTTTCTGTTATGAGTTGAGTAATCAAGAATAGGTCCAGACATACCTACCAATAATTGCTACCAATAATGCTCCAAATCCATTCAAACTATCATAATTTCTCTTAATACCTCTTCTGCTTCAGTTCATATCATAAGAAACCATAATGCGCACAATGTCATTGAATGTTGCTGGCGTTTCTTTTTACTTAAGACTCGTCTAATGACTGATTAAGAATTATGAAATTGGATTGTAAACTCTCTGGCCTGCATAATACAAATTAACAAGAATCAATTTGTAAATAATATCTATATATTTCATAAAAGAATTATTGATTATTTTATAATTGATTATTTATTTATTATTATTTATCTATTTATGCTTATTTATATTTATTTACTTATTTATTATTTATTATAATCAAAAAGTATTGGTTTAGACGCTTTTTAAAAGGAAAAAAAATGTGAGAATGGGATTTACAGTAAAAATAGTTATAAAATTATATAACTGTATATTAAATATTATATAAGTTATTAAGTATTATATAATTACAATAGCTGTTCAATGTTTTCTATATTCTCTAATGTGAATTGCCGTTCCAACTTCTGATAGCTTTTCTTCGCAATGCTCTCTGTCGCCTGTCCAACTTCTTGTTTATATCTCTTGAATGTCTTGAACTCGATAGTTGGAATATTTAAACAAGATAAGAGTTTATTGAGGTACGTATGTCCTAATCCACTGTGAAGAATACTTTGAAATATAATTAAAAAGAGAATGGAGTTTATGTTTGTATTGAAAAGAGAATCAGGAGAATCTATAATAAAATATATAGAATATTTAAAAAACTTTTGTGAATATGCAAATGCATTTATGTGAACTTACCAATTATTGCTTTAGTATTTACCTTAAAACGAAACAAGCGTCGATTTGCTCAATTATGTTGTTTGTGGCAACTGAATCCGTGGTAACTGAATTCATGAATAGACTTATAGCATCTAATAAACAAAAGCCCAAGCCTTTGCGCATTTCTTTTTCTATATATTGTAGAGAAAGAGTTTTGCTGCATGACATGCACCACAATTGTTCAGCGAGGACGGAAAATTCAATTATGCGGCGTCCTTCCGCGTCCGATTGCAATGATTCATTTTGTTGTTTTGAGTCAAGTTTCGAGTTTGCACTGATTTTTTTTTCATTTATGATCTTACAGTTTTGACTTTGTTTTCTCTGTTAATACATCGCTTCACTTACTAATTTGCCTTTCCAGCGCCTTCTCTTGCATTTCGGCATTTTTCACAGTCGATTTTATTATATCACGTCTCACTATTCTGCAGTACTTAACTAACTGCAGTACCTAACTCGCATTCAACTACAAGATCGCAAGGGAGCCAACCTAGAGTGAAGTGCGATGTTGCCACATTTATTACTGATATTAAGCATTTTATTTTGACTTGTATAAAGTGCTAGAAAGGCAAATATTATGTCAATGACATTTGTTTACATACTTTATGTGTTTTTAAGTATCATTCGATATTTAAAATTACATTAAACATTACTACATTACTAAATACATTAAACGTTACTAATATGCACCACGATTTTTCGTTTCCTACAGTTGATTACAGATAAAATTCACGTCCAAAAATTTTTTGCCGACGATTATAAAAATTGCAAAATATATTCAATTGTAGTGCCAAATATCATATTAACTACCATTATTTAAATCCTTTACACGATACAAGCACATATGGTGCATATTTTAACTTACAAAAACATAGAATACATTTCATAAATTTCAAATTTAAGTAACTTTTGTCTGCGACTGTATAACCAGAACATCCTTAATTTATTTTCTCGCGTTTCACCTTCATCGCCGAGACTATATAAGACTGGCCGCGGGTACCGCTCGTTGTCTCAGTCGCCTCTCAGCTTTTGGCTAACATACGTATCGCGACGACTTTTTTGAGCTTCGAGACCAACAGTTTAGATCTAGTGCTATACGACCACACGGCTGACAAAGCCGGTTAACATCGACTGGGCTCCTGGTCGTAATTAGCTATGGGCCGACAACATTGAAGCGTTTTCTTGCGGCTGCCAACGTCGCTCATCCGTCCGCTTCCGGGCGACCAACTTGCGGCCGACGACGCCGCAGCAGTTAGCGTGATCGAACGTCCTCTTCGTGGCCGTCCAACGTCGTCCAATCCGTCCGTCTCCGGGCATAGTATAAGAAAGCACAGTAGGCTCACTCTGTCAAAAAGCCTAATAATTATCTCTCACGTATAACCGTTTTTGCACAATCAACAATATGACGGTTTTTAGCAGTCAATCGCTCCAATACTGCTCAATATACAAATCAATGCGTAAATATAAAAAAACATTAATTTAAAATATTTAAGATTAAATAATAACTATAATTATTAATCAGATAATAATTTTAACTATAGACAGATATAATTTTAACTATATATATATAAAGCAGTGAAGGATTAAGTTTAAAAATTAAAATGATCATTGTGCAAGATGTTTGAAATAATAATAAAAAAATAAAAATAATAATTAGAGAATTTTTTTTCATTCCTGAACGCTAATATTCTTTCTTCATAATATGTGATAATTACAATTTTGAACACAAGATAAGCAGAATATTTTTAATAATAATTACTTTTTCATTATTCCATATAAATTTAATCTATATAAATTTTAAGATTAAAAAAGTAATTATGCAAAATACACATATGGGAGTTGCGTGCGTGCGTGCGTGCGTGCGTGCGTGTGTGCGTGTGTGGACTTAAATTAAAGGTTACAAATTAAACGAATTTATTCTCTAAATCGTTGTATTTATAATTACAATTATTTCGCAATTGTAATATATTTAATATTCACTTTATCTAACGCATATGAATTTAAATTGTAGCCCGCACATAATCAATAACATGGTCATGTAGCATTCAAATCAAAGGTGTCGCTAAGAAATTATTCTATCGTTCTTTCTTATATTGTGCTTCGAGCAACCTCCTCGCGGCCGACGCCGCCGCGCAACCGCTCGTCTCCGGGCGCATCTTTCCCGGCCGACGACGCCGACCATCAACGACTATCCATGCCGCCTTCCACGGCCGTCAACGTCGACAATCTCGGCTGACAACGCCGATCATCTGCAGCCATCTACGCCGTTTTTCGCGGTTGCTCACACTGAACGGCTGTCAACGCGGCCATCCGCGGCCGACAACACCGACCTTCAGCGGCCGTCGACGCCGCCCTCCTTGACAGCCAACGCCGAGCTCTCGCGGCCGATGACGTCCCTCGGCTCGTCGATTGCCGCACTCCTGACTGCGGATCGACCATCGCAGCAACTTCGTAGACAGAAGACCTTCACGCGTACAAAAAGGAAGTTCTTATAAGAGAAATATCGGAAGTGTCCCTCCCCTCCGATTTTAATGAGCTTCGAGTATGTTAAAATATGGACAAAAATAAGATACACATATTTTTTTTATCTGCGTTCTCGAAATGTTAAGGGGATGAAACTTGACCTTTTGAAAAAAATCTGTTTTTTCTCCTGAGTAAATATCGTCCAAACTGTTAAAGACAAAAAAAGTTTTAAACAAAAAGTTTTACGGCTGCAAGTGTATTTTAACGACACATTTGAATTTTTCAAAAATGTTATATTTTCAAGCCCCCTCCCCACCCTCTCTTCAATTTTCGAAAATTTTTAAATTTTTTTTAAGGACATAAATTCAAGAGCATTTTATGCTGAATACAACGGTATATAATAAAGTCATTTTCCGAAATCGCATTTTTGGAAAATGAGCGAGAAATACCTCTATATACCCGCTCCATAAGTATTCGTCTCATACCGCGTTGGCTGCGCGGGACAACGTTAAAAGTGAATATAATGCAGTTCGTCAGTACAGTATCAGTGCAACAATAATTATTGACATAAGCTTTGAAATAAGCTTTTTATAATAATAATAATAAGAATAGTAATAATAGTAATAATGATAGCAGGTTTTGTTAAACGGAATTCAAATATTTTTGATGAGGTATCAGAAAACATACGAAGCACTTTGGACTTAGAAACAAGTTACAAATAAAGAAATAATTATAAAATATAGTTTATTTAATTTTATAAAATATGGTTTATTTAATTTTGGTCGTACGACAGCTATTGCAATGCTTACGATAGTTATTGCAATGTTATGAATATATTTTATTGATCAACATTTATATTTCGTCATAATATCTTATTATGACGCAACGCTATGCAAGAAATATATTCGCTAAGGCATAGTTTTATTTGCATATGTTATTTACATGAGCATTGTTTGCATGAGCATTGTTTGCATGAACATTAGAATAAAAGAATGCAAATCGCAGCGAATTCGCAATCTTATAATTAATTTCATTTTCTAAAGTATTATCGATTGATACAAATGAAAGATACGTGCTTAATAAATGAATATGTACTTAAAAAGAAAGTTATGAAAATTTTTATTGCTTTTTATATTTTCATACATTTTTTTATTTTATAAATTCTTCAAGTTGAAATTACAGTTATTTATTTTAATTAACTTAAAAATTTTTTAATCAACAATTATTGATTTTGATAATATTTTTTAAAGATTTTTAGACACACTAATTTTTAGACATACTAATACATGATTTATATATTAGGTGTACAAAAAAAGATCTGAGCTTTAGATTTCATACAACCGAAATAACAATTTAAGTTTTATATATCTTCCCGCTCTTTTATGGTTTTAAAGCGTTGACATTTGGCCTTCTAAAATGCTATACGGTTTGGCATTTGATGCACATAATCTCAAAAATCAGTAGTGTTCACAATGGCAATAACAAAAGAACATATTAGATTTTCCATTTACTTCGCGTTTCATCTGAAGAAAAATGCTGCTGAAGCCACCGCAATGATTTGTGCTGCATATGGAGAGAACGCTGTAAGTCATACTACATATAAAAGATGGTATCAAAAATTTCGCCAAGGAGATTTCAGTCTTGAAGATGAACCGCATGCTGGACCTCAAAAGATTGAAACGGACGAATTGCAAGCACTGCTGGACATAAACTCTGCGCAAACTGAAAAGGAGCTTGCAGAACAGCTTGGCGTTAGCAACCATTGGCGCAGCAAACCATTTCCGTATGTTTACATACGATGGGAAAGGTTCAGAAGGAAGGCAGATGGGTTCCGCATGAATTGTCCGAAGACAACAAAAATCGTCGGCGTGACACTGCACTCACTTTGCTTTCAAAGTTCCGGAAAAAAGATTTTCTACACAAAATCATTACAGGCAATGAAAAGTGGATTCTTTATGATAACCCTAAACGTAGAAAATCATGGGTTGACCCTTCGACATCGATGCCAAAGCCCAATATCCACGCCAAGAAGGTTTTGCCCTGTATCTGGGATTCGAAAGATATGTTGTATTACGAGTTGTTACAACCGGGTGAAATAATCACGGCAGACCGCTACCAACAACAATTGACCAATTTGAGCGATGCATTAGAAGAAAAGAGGCCATTTACTGGCCAAGGACGTCGTAAAGTGATCTTGCTTCATGACAATGCTCGACCACATGTTGCGAAAGCGACTCAGGAATATCTTTGCGTTAGGCTGGGAACTTCTTCGGCACGCGACGTATAGCCTAGACATGGCGCCTTCCGATTACTACCTATTCCGGTCGCTGCAGCATCATTTGGCTGATACACATTTCGTGAGATTTGAAGAGATACGAAAATGCATTGATGACTTTATCGCTTCGAAGCCGATGAGTTTTTATCGTCAAGGAATTCGCAAAGTATCCAAAAGATGGCAAAAAGTCGTTGATGCAAACGGAGAATATTTCGCTGATTAATATTTTTTTGTTTGTTTTTTAATAAAGATTGAATTTTACAAAAAAAAAGGTCAAAACTTTTTTGTACACCTATATTATACAAGATTATTCATTTTTCTTGTTCAACAAATTTTTTATAAAATAATCAGTTATTTCAAAGATACATTAAATTATAAATTAGCTATTGAAATAAGTAATTATTTAAATAATTAACATAAAATGAAAGAGAAAGAATCATTGGATTTTCAAACCGCATTTGATATACCAGATGCAGAAGAAATAAAATTCACTGACGATGAAGAAAATTACGCATACACTGTAAAAAAATGTTATGTCGATAATATTGATAGAATATAAAAGAAAAGCAGTTGAATTTTGAAGAAATAGTAAGACAAATTCAAGAAGAATTGAAGGAGTGAAACAAAGATTTCAAAATTTTTATCAAAATTTCGCCCGATGTTTACGTAAACAATGTATGCAAATAAAATTACATCTCCATAAATCTATTTCTTGCGTAGCGTTGCGATAATAAGATATTATGATACGAAATATAAATGTTGATCAATAAAATATAATCATAACATTGCAATAGCTATCGTAAGCACTGCAATAGCTGCCATACGACCAAAATTAAATGAACGATATTTCATAAAAATAATCTAATATTTCAAAAAATAATCATAAAAATTTCTTTATTTGTAACTTGTTTTTAATTGTCCACGGTACTGCATACATTCTTTAATGTATCATCAAAAATATTTGAATACTGTTTAACAAACCCACTATTATTATTAAAATTATGATTATGCTTATGATTATTATTAATAAGAGGAAAGAGAGGCCAATGAATGAGCGAAAACGAAATGACGAAAATTGCTGAAGAAGGCTCCGTGAAGCCGAAACAATATCAAATTTATATTGAAGGTGATTCTGCTAATTATTGTTTTTACAATAAATATTGTTTACTCGAATTTGTTACGTCATTTTCGTTTGTTCACTGGATTCTCTTTCCTCTTGTTAATTTATACGAGCTGTCTGATACAATTTTGCTCTGATGATTATTATTATTATAAAAAAAGTATTTAAAAAGTATAAAACGAGTATTAAAAAAATACGAAAAAGCTCTTATTTCATTTATTAATAATTATTGTTGCATATTGTACTGACGAACTGCATATTCACCTTTAACGTTATCTCGCGCAGTTAACGCGATATGAGACGAATACATATGGAGAGGGAATATAGAGATATTTCTTGCTCATTTTTTCAAAAACGTGATTTCAGAAAATGGCTTTATTATATGTTGTTGTATTCATAAAATGTTTTTGAATTTATGTCCTTATAAAAATTTAAAAATTTTCGAAAATTGAGGGTGGGGGGCTCGAAAATATAACATTTTTGAAATCGCATTTTTGGAAAATGAGCGAGAAATACCTCTATATATCCGCTCCATATGTATTCGTCTTCTACCGTGTTGGTTTTTCGTTGGTTTTGCGTCATTGTAAAGTACACTTGCAATTATAAAACTTTTGTTTAAAACGTTTTTTAATATCTTTAACGGTTTAGACGATATTTATTCAAGAAAAAAAACCGATTTTTTTCAAGAAGTAGGTTTTCATCCCCTTAACGTTCGAGAACGCAGATAAAAAAAAAATATGTGATTTTTATTTTTTTCCATATTTTAACATACTCGAAGTTTATTAAAATCGGGGGAGGAGGGACACTTCCGATACTTCCCTTGTTAGAGCTGTTTGGGTCTCTCCGGAGGACATCCCTCCGCGACCGACCGCACCATCCAAGGGCTCATTCAGGATAGAACGGCTACCGACACATAGAAGATCTCTAGATCTTAACAACAACGGACGACCCAAGTGGTAACTGCGCCTCATCGAGTTAGGGCACATTAGAACTCGCCACCCACGCCGAGATACGAGATGTTTTTGGAAGGACGTTGGCTCACAAACGGATCCCGTCGATCCGGCTCTGCTTAAGCCTTATCCGGTGTTCCGGTACCGACGAGGGAGATCCGACGCGCGTCAGAGATGCCGAGAACACCTGCAAGAACGACTCTATTCCGCATCGACGTGATTGACCCTGATGACCCGACCATACTCTCGCGAAGCACACAGACTTATTACACATCTGTATAACTCAAATCAAGAATATAATGCATTGCGATTAATTCCAAGTACGGTTATTGTGCGGACACCCAACCTTTATTCCTAATCCCTGCAATCAGCACTTAAAATTAATTGCGCTAGATCACTAGGTTAATTGCTTGCGCTATCTCTAAACTCTGCCTGCTAATTCCGCTTTGCTTCCACGGCCTAATTATTCACCGCTGGCATCCCACACAGCTGGTCCACCAGATTAGCGGATTCATCATGAGTAAGCTACATCGCTTCGAAAACCCCACTTGGAGACACTTTCAGTATCAGACAATACTCAAGCACTCCATTCGCTTTCCAATCACTCTTGCTCACTCTCGATACTCCCAAATCGCAACAAATCAACAACCATTCAAATCAACAACCTATAATGTATTAATTTATTGTTGTTTTCGATTTTGTTGTTGAAATGGTTCAACAGGAGGTAAAGTAAAAAAATGATAAGGATAACTTAATATTAA
This sequence comes from Pogonomyrmex barbatus, assembly GCF_055798465.1. NCBI lineage: Eukaryota > Metazoa > Arthropoda > Insecta > Hymenoptera > Formicidae > Pogonomyrmex > Pogonomyrmex barbatus. The sequence goes on from NW_028297122.1 coordinate 131,734, forward strand.
TATTTAAATAATCTAGTAACTTTAAGTTATTTTTCTGTATAATAAAAAAATGATGTTTTCAAATATATAATACATCGGTATTTATTGGTATTTCATTGTTCTATGATAATGTGAAAACATTTTGAAAATAAACTTATTTAAAAAAACTTTATTATTGCATGGTGTCTAATAATCTCGGAAAATAAATTAATAAAATAAATACTCTAAATACTTTAATTTTGAAATTATTTCACAATAAAAAGTTGTAAATATATAAATTATATGTAACTTACATTGCTATTATATGCGTTTTAAAATTTTAGAAAATAAATAAAAAGATAGAAGATTATTTTATTTAAAACATAATAATTTTGAAATATTAATTTTTTTCTGATCTATAATAAATAAAATTAAAACGTCTCTATCTCCGCGTCGATCGGTTCTGCAGGATAGCGTCGATCGGTTTTTGGTCAGGATTCGGTACGAGAAATATCGTGTTTCTTGGTATGTCTGAAGATTTATATTTACAATGCCGACTGGCTGTTTTTATATGTACAGTATTTACAGGTATTTCGCCATTGGTACGGCGAAAAGACGCGCGGTTTCTACGTATTCTATACAATCGTTTGCTCGCGGTCGGTTCTCCGAATTTCGTCGCGTTCCTCGATAGGCGCGGCGCGGGCGCGACGGTGCGTGGGGATTTCGGCCGGCTTGTTTTGACGGATCAGCTGTGTGTTAGTGCTATGACGGATCAGCTGTGTGTAAGGCTATGACGGTTCGAATGCAGGAAGCTCCCTGCTTCTCGATCGTCAGAGGAATATGTGCACAAGGGCTTTCTTTGTGGAGCCCAGGTTGAGAAGCTCCTCAACCTGTGAATACTTGTGCGCTGGTGGATTTAGAGGAGCGATCGGCCCGAAGCTCCTGGCACGATAGGTAGCACCCTAGATCGCCTTTTCTGGAGAGGATTTGGAATATCGAGAACAGTGTCGGACTGGTTACTGTCTCGCCGGAGATAGGTCTCGTTTATCTCCCGGACTCGCTTAATATACCCGAGCCGGCCATCGGTCGGGAGTCGTCGGGAACGGGTCGGCCGGACTCGGGTCGGGGTAATTCCGGGGATGTCTTTGTCGGAATCCCGCCGAACGCGCTCGGGAATTCCGCGAGGATGTTCGGTGGCGCGGTCGGTAGCGGGGCCGGCGGTGGTGGCCTTACCGTGTGTCTATTGTTTCACGCGGCGCGCACGTGAAGCCGCGTGATCACCGGTTTGCCGCGTCCGCTGTTCGACGGGCTTTTCGCGACGGTGGGATCGCGGAAGGATCGCCATGTCGGCGCCCCGACGGTTGATCGGTCGGGGACATTTAACATTGTTAATAATTGTTAATAATTGTTAGTAATTGAGGGGGGTGAGTCGGGTGTCGTTATAAAATTATGTCATTATAATTACAAGTTATATTACTATTGAATCATTCTTGATTGAGTCGTTCTAAAAACCAACAATATTTATTTGAACTATTTTATGTTATTAAGAATGACAATTATATAGTATAAATTATATATTATAAATTATAATCTATTTTAAATATTTTACTTTATATTACAATTATACTACGTACATATACGTATTGTATAATATTCATAATCTGTTTACTTAAATATTAATATACTTTAGTTTATTATTGCATATAATTTCAAAATATTATTTCATTTTTTGTTATAGAAAAATACAGGGTGTATGCAAGCATGTCGTTCGCAATATTACTATTAGGAGTTGGTATGCCTCTTTGGTGGCATACTACAACAGTACCGCGTGTTACGCTTCCTTACACCGGAATTGATGAACTGTCGCAATTGGACATCAGAATCACTACAAAGATTACTGTTGCAGCGCTTTCAGTTAATCGTGCTGAATTGCTCGCACGTGAAATTAAACAAACCTTTGCAAATGCTGGTAAGTAAAAACAAAGAATATACAATTTTGATAATAATTTATTATTATGTAATATATTACACGAAGAAACTTTAATAATTGGCAATGCGAGAATGGTTTACACAATACTTTAAACATTAGATTTTTAATCATGAATAAAAATGTTACTATTTGCAAATTATTGATAAGAATGAAATAAAGAAATATAAACATTGAAATAAATATTAATTTACAAAAGAAGTACATCAATGTCTTTTTTTCAAGAACTTTAGATATATTTAGGCTTAAAATGTTTGAATTTAGATGCAATTTTTGGCTTGATTTTTATATTGTCCTTCTATAAATTTTAACACTTATGTAAATCGCCGAACATATAATTATGTATGACAGATATATGACATCCTGCACATGATCTACTATAAATACGGTCAGGACAATACTTTTTAACATATCGTTGAAAATGTTTTACAAAAAAAAGTAACAAATTATTTACGCATATTAAATATTGTTTACATCTAAATTAAAAATTCTGACCAAATAATTTCACATCAAAAATAAAATAAAAATATACGTTAATTGAAAGAACAATAAGTTTAAAAATTATTAAAAATTAAAAAATTATTACAATATCTTTTCTACAAAAATAATATTAAATTGCACTATTGCTCTATTTTAATATTCTATAAATTCTAATAATGTCTATACTCTACATTTATTATATTTTTTCATTATATTGTAATGGTACATCCCTGCGCGATCGGATAATGTAGTACGAAGGCGGGGACATATGTCGGGAGCTCGGAGATGCTCGTCGGATGTCGGGTTTGGAAAAGAATTCGCAGACGTTTGAGTTTAATTAAAATAAAATAAATAAATTTATTTTGAACAAATGCTTGCAGCTAATACAAAGGATGTTCTTGGCTCTCACAGCGCAACATTGTTCGCGTATGCTTCGTTTGTATTCGAGTTATTTGCAGCGCGGTCTAATAGTGAATGCGGCGATGTGTATTCACAGGATAGCACGGGAATCGGATACGCAGTGTGTTGCTAGGAAACCGGGCCCGCGTGTTGTCAAGCGTTCGGACGCACGGGTTGTTAGGCAACACAAGACGCTTTCGTGACACGTTTCGCGTACGTCGAAGGAAAAGTCCGAGAACGCTCCGACTTTTCGTGTGTGAGGCGTCGAGAACACCGAGAATGTCCGATATCTTTGGAAGGTGAAAAATTCGAGAACATTCCGACTTTTCGGATAAGAGGAAACGAGAATACCGCGAGCGCCCGGTATCTCGCAGAAGAAAAATCCGAGAACACTCTGACTTTCCGGCCGGGAAAGAAACGAGAATACTGAGAACACTCGATATTCCGTGGAAGAAAAATTCGAGAACATTCCGATTTTTCCGTATAAGGATTTTCCGGACAGGATAGAACGTGAATATTGAGAACGCTCGGTATTCAGAACGAGAACATTCTCGCGTCGTTCGGATCGGATCGATGGTTCGGAAATGGACGGGTCGGATGGTCGGACAGGTCTAGTTGTTCTTTGTAAAATCCGCTGGGTTTATATACCCATTTTTGCGCTTACGCGTCAACACGCGATTTGTTAAATTGTTTTACAGATCAGCGGCGCGCGTGTATCGTTCGGTCACAGTCGGGGATGTTCGGGCGGCTCCGGATGAGGCGGACCGTATAGCGCGCGTCTAATAACGGAGCTTTACATGTGCTCCGTTACAATGTGGATCGCATCGATGTCAACAAGAAATGAACGATATTATTTGACATATTAATAAATATGAGAGTATTAAGCTCGGGCCAAGATTACGTATAACGCTTATGCGCAAAAAAATGAATCACTTTGTATTATTTAATGCGAATGACCGAGTTGAGTGAAGATATGATTATATGATCTTAATAACAGCTACATTAATCGATTTCTTATTAGGCAGGTGCAATCAGTAACTTGAACTTGAAAACCATAATAAAAGTATCTTATTTTTCTTATTTTTTCCGTGTAATATGAATGAAAATATTTTAATGTAAAGATATTTTAATGTTCAAATATCTAAAAATGTTATTAAAAAAACATCATTGTCTAATCCATGATTGAAATATCCTTTTCCAATTTTTGATGTTGAGAACATCAGCAATAAATGTCTCATAGTATGCGCGACATATGTGACCGATGATTAACAGATCGATACAGAAACTTTATTCTCTGTTCAACAACAACAACAACAACAACAACAATAACTGCAGCGGTCAGAACAATGTGAAATAATAATAAAGATAACGTAAATTAATAATAATAAATTAACGAAGGCATCAAGTGCATACTATAGACAGTAGCTGAAGAACTAATTCGAAGCCATACCTAAGCATTATAAGTTTACAATAGTGAGAAACAAAAGAGACGCATAATTGAACAAAATCTTGATTATAAAAAAAATAGGAAATTCGAGCAGATTCAAAATATAAAATACTACAGTTCAGAATTGTCATAAAATTGTAACGCGGTCACCTCGCTCGACGCTCGGATCGGCTCGTCGGTGTCCGGGTTCGAGAGGAGGGGAGACTCGAGCGTACGCGAACACAGGTTGCAGCGAAAAGATCGTTTATTATAGAAAGATAGATACAGAGTAGTGCAGGGCCGGGTGATGTCGCACTGGTAGCAAAGCAGAGACGCAAAGCGGAGACGCAAACGGTTGGCATAAGGCGGCGAGAAGCAAGCAAGTGCGGCGTGCGGTCGACAACGGTTTATTTACACGTGACTATGGCGCGATTACAACTAAAGAACTTAGAGCTACCGGCTTATAATTAACGGACTTAATCTGTATCGCATGTACTTATAAGCTAATGTCATTGGACGGCGAGGTATTGCGGGCAGGGCCGAGTGTCACGTTGAGTCCTGCCTTCGCAACGGAAATCGGCGAAATCCGGTGGAGCTGAGCGAAACCTCAGCCCGCGGAGTGGTGACAGGAGTCGGCGAAACCTGACAGAGCTGAGCGAAACCTCAGCCGAAAGGTAGAGAAAACCGGTGAAATCCAGCAGAGCCAAGCGAAACCTTGGTCCCGAGAGGTAGTAAGTACTGGTCAGGTCGGTGTCAGGAGTCAGATCGCAGGATGGGATTTGGTCCCGATGTCTCGGCCGGCCGGGCTTATATATCTGGCCGGCGTTCCCCACTGTGCGCCGTCGGTCCGGCGGTGGAGAGTCGATATCGCGTGGGGTACCATAAGCGATAGCGTGAGCGAGACGGCGCGTGCGGTGTACAGGCAAGCGAGTGGAATAGCGCGAGTGGTGTGCGTGCAAGCAGGATAGGCAGCGCAGGACAAATAAGCCAGGTGTATATGTATACATGGATATATATTTTCCTTATATAAGTAACGGTCCTGCCGTTACAAAATAAACAATTGGGTTATGATAATTAGATCTAATAAAAATATAAAATATTCAGGGTTGGGAAAGTTACCTTGTAAAAGTAACTAGTTACAGTTATAGTTCTTTCCTTTCAAAAAATAACTTTACCGTTACAAATTACCGATTTTAAAAAAATAATATGTTACAGTTATAGTTACTCAAAAAGTAACAAGTCGTTCGTAATAAATAGACGCTTCATAAATTAAAAACATTAAATAGTCAGGAGTATAAAAGCGAAAAAAAATGTTTGTGTGAATTATTTATAATTCGTCGATAATAAAAATAAAAATTAAGTACATGAACAATAAAAAATAAAAACACAAACGTCATTTCGACCTTACATTAGGTCATCTTTAATGCAGTCATACAATATAATGTGATTATAAAGACAATTAATGAAAATTAATAGTTACATAGAAAAAAATATCAAGTGTAAAAAACCGTTAAGAACTTAAAAATTATGAAGTAACGCATGATAGTGTTAAACAAATAGAGATTGGTGTCCGCGAAATTGTAGTGCACATGAAAATAATCCTGTACGGAATTGCAGATATTCCCATTTTGCGTATAATTGTGTTTCGCGATACCTGAATTCACTTCATGCCTCATTGCAATGAATCTCTCTCTTTTTTGTTTATCGATGCATAAGCGCTGTGGACAATCTCCGACGTATAATGCCAATATGCAGGGAAATGATATTAAGTGAGAGGTTCGCTCATCCTAAGTAAAAAAAAATGTATTGAAATCAATAATAGTTGACGTTTTTTAAGAAAGGTAAATCATAGAAGATGAAATTCGTCTTAAGTGAGTTTTGACGTTTTGAGAAAGAAAAATTGTAAACAGCATCTTCCTCTAGATCTTGCATAACAATGTCGGCTAAGATTGGTGACAGCGGAGAAATAGGACTGCCAAAAATCTGCTTATAGAAAAAGTTGTTAAATTTAAAATAAGTGGAACTTAAAATCCAAGAGATCGCATTGAGAAATTCATTTAATGGGATATTCATATAATTGCTGTCACCAATCCTAGCCGACATTGTTATGCAAGATCTAGAGGAGGATGCAATTGCCAGAATTCCAATAGATTCCGTTTTATGTCAGATATGTCGACGACATTTTGTTAGCTTCATCTCTTAACTATTTAGACAACATTCTATACTTTTTTAATGCATATCACGAAAGATTGCAATTTACAATGGAGATCGGGAATGATGACGGTATTAGCTTTCTTGATACTCATTTGATTGTTAATGACAGAGAACTAATTTTTTTATTTGTACAAGAAACCCACAAACTCGGGTAGATATTTGAATTTCCACTCCCATCATCCTTTAACTCACAAGAGAGTGTGATTTTCGGAATGGTTGATAGAATTCTTTTGCTTTCCTCAATTTTATGAGAAAAATCTTATGGATTTTATTACCATTCTACTTAACAACTCTTATCCACTTAAATTTATATTTACGATTTTAATTAATAACCGGATTAAATATTTTACACAGTTGAATTCGGAAGATTCGGAAGAACTGTGTATGATAGAGTTGACATGTCGGATTCTTTGAGTTCTCGCAAGTCTTTCTTCCTTACGCCAGGGACATATCCGAAAATTTCTCAACAATTGCGAAAAAATACAACATATGAAATTAGGTTATCGGTTAATTAATTCTTTTAATAAATTCATTAGAACTGGCAAAGACATATTACATCCGATGATATGTCCGGAAGTTGTTTATAAGATCAATTGCAAGGATTACGAGGCCACTTATGTCGGACAGACAAAACGACAACAAAAAACTAGAATAAACGAACATATTCGTAACATAAAAAAAGTTAATGGCTCTCCATTTGTTGTTTCGATTCACAGAATGAATTTTAATCATGAATTTGATTGGGATAATATTAAAATTCTTGACAAGGAATCTTCATGGAACAAGAAAATTGTTCCCGAAATGATTTACATTAAAAAACAATCTCAGGGGATTAATAAATAAAATGACACGGATCTTTTATCCAATTGCTACTTTCCCATCCTGCTACTTCCCCCTACTCCCCGCCCCCAGATACCCTCTCTCTTCTACAGAATATCTCCTCTTAAGCAGAAGATTTCGATCTGTCTTCGCTACGATCTTTTTGTTTGTCATATTCGTGGATTTCTTTCTTAGATTAATTTGATTGTAACACCGATCCGTTCTATAATAAGCAGCGTGAACCGTCTCCAAAGTAATTTCATGATTTTTCTTTCTCAAAATGTCAAGACTCACTTAAGAATTTCATCTTTTGCGATTTATCTTTCTTAAAAAACATTAACTATTATTGATTTTAATACATATTTTTTTTTACTTAGGATGAGCAAACCTCTCACTTAATATCATTTCCTTGCATATTGCCATTATACGCAGATTGTCCACAGCGCTTATGCATCGAATTTTGCATCGATAAACAAAAAAGAGGGAGATTCACTGCAATGAGGCATGAAGTGAATTCAGGTATCGCGAAACACAACCATACGCAAAATAGGAACATCTGCAGTTCTGTACAAGATTATTTTCCTGTGCACTACAATTTTGCGCACACCAATTTTTATTTGCTTAACACCATGTGTTACTTTATAGCTTTTTTTAAGTTTTTAACAGTTTTTTTACATTTGATATTTTTTTTATGTAACTATTAATTTTCGTTAATTGTCTTTATGATCACATTATTATATTATATGACCGCACTGAAGATGACCTAATGTAAGATCGAAACGACGTTTATGTTTTTATTTTTTACTTTTTATTGTTTATGTACTTAATTTTTATTTTTATTATCGACGAATTATAAACAATTCACACAAACATCTTGTAGTATAAGATAGTATAAGGTTTTGTAATATATTATAAAGTGGGTTAACCACGTTTTAAAAAAATATCTTCTTCGTCACGCTTTTTTCTTATGTGTGTCTTTGCGCCTCCCGTGCTCGCTCGCCTCCGCTCAAACCGTCGCTCGACTTCGCACGCTATTTGTTAATCGCTCACGAAAAGCCTTTCCATTCCTCGGGACTATTTCATCGCGGTGCCGCGGTTACAAAAATCAAATGCAATAAATATCGTCCTTGTTGATAACGCGTACATACAATCGATCATACACTCGGTCGTTCTGCGCTAACATTCGCCCTCGAATGTATATATGCGATCTCCTAATTTAAATTATCCATACTCTGTCTTGAGCGATTGTCGCCTTCGATTTTAATTTTATCGTCAGCATCGATTTCTTCTTCAATTTTGTCTTTCGTTTCATCTTCGTAAAGCAATCAAGGCTTCATGTCTGCGGACGAAGTTCGCTGATGTCCCTCGTGTTCGCCTATTTTACGAACCAAATAGCGATTGTTCCGTAGGACTTGATTATCTCGTATGGCCCGAAATATTTGGCTGCGAACTTCATACCTAGAGTTTGTTGTGTACGTTTGATCGCTATTAGATCTCCTTCTTGATAGATCTTCGCTGCTGTTTGTTATTTATTAAACTGCTGTATGTTTTCTATTAAACACTCGCTTATTCTCTCGTTGGATTTTAGCAATGCTTTCACTTGCTTGGAGTCGGAGTTCGTTGTGTTCTTCTTGAAAAGATGAAGCCCATTCTTGTTCAAGTAACTTGCGAATGTTATGATCTTCGCGAAGTCGAGGATGCATATCGAATAATAAGTGGAAAGGCGACGTAGAAATATTCTATCATATTGAAGTATTGCTCAGCAACACCTAGATACTTATACCACTTTTCAGGTTTTAGTGCAGCTAACTTGGTTAAGAATGACGAAAGCGTACGGTTTACTTGTTCTACCTGTCCATTGGCTCTTAGTATTCCAGTAGTCGTTAAAACGTGTTGAATCTCGTGCTTGCAATACTCGGCAAAATCGTTAGAGGTAAAGACTGTGTCGCGATCAGAGACTATCCTTCACGGATTCCCGAATATTGTGGCTTGCCGCTTTAGTCGTTCAAGTACTTCTGGTGGTGGATCTTGTTGCATAGAACCACATGAATATGCTAAATTAATTATAAGGATATCAGGATATGTCGGTAGCTTTTCTTCGTTGATGTCTAAGAGGATCAATATGGTCCAACCTAAGTGATCAACATGGTCTAAGGAAACGTTACCCTTATCAATGGGACATAAGAAGCCTTCCTATTTCCCCTGCTGCTTATTTGCCGAGATACAATTCCGGATAAACTTTTTCAATCTTTGGCCACAGATTTTGAATATGATAATCCCGTTTAATAATCGCTTCAGTCTTCATCACAGAAAAGCGTCCTCCTTCGTGAGCACGTCTGAGAACACATCGTTTTAGGGACTATTAAGCGCATGTCACCATCAACTTCCTTGAACAGCAAGCCACCGTTGATAGAACAATCGCGAGTTTTTTCCTCTTTAGTCAATTGGATTAGTCTCACAATTCAGTTTCAACGTCTATTCTATAGTTTTAAAACAAGTGTTTATAAGAGTTAACTTTAATTGATTGAAAGCGTCTGTCTCTAAGGCTTTAAACTTAAACTTTGATTCTGTTCTCAACAGATTTGTTAATGGTCGTGCCATAATGGAATAGCCGCGAATGAATTTTCAGAAGTATCCGGTTAGACCCAGAAACTGTTGCACCTGACGAACGTTTTGGGGTGTTGGAAAATTCCTTACGACCTTGCATTCTGAGGATCAGATACGCCCATCCTCTATTACATGGCCTAAATATTCGACTCGCGTCTGCAGAAAACTATTCTTTATTCAGTTAATAATTAATCCGTGCTGACTCGCAATATCTAACACGCATTCACAAGCTTCTCTAATGATACACATATATACGTATATTATAATATACATATATACATGTATTCTCTCGAATCTCCAACGACCGGTACTCCAGAGAGATGATAGTCCTATTCTTTCGATGATAGTTCTATGATATCGAGAAAGTCTTTTCTGTTTAGTAGTCCGTGTCATGTTAGTTCGTCTAATATAATATGTACGGTTGTGAGATAAGAATTCCTGTCGACCGTCAACTTCGCGCGAAAATCTCCGATCGTCGGTTTTGTTCTTTGCCTACGTCCCGAAATATTATCGGTTTACACACGAGACATGGCGATTCTATTTTGATAAACTCGTCCGCTTGCATAATCGTTATGTCACTTCCCGTATCTACAATCGCTTGCATCAGAAATTCGTTTATTAATACGTCTTTAGAATGTTTTTGCTGTCGCGGATATGCTATCGTGCAACTGCTAGTTTTCGATTTACTCGGACATTTTCACGCTACGTTTCATTACATTCGAAGCATTTGATGCTCTTCTCCTTAGATGGACAATTCGCGCTTACATGCTCTCTTTTACCACAATTGTAACAACGCTTCACGAATGCGCTTTTTTTATCGACACTCACCATTTTCTTTTTATTTGTATTCTTTTTAACACTCTTATCACTTTTTCGTTTCACTATGCTTGTTTCATCATCGATCCAATGCCGGATATCTTCTATCTTTAAGCCGTATTTCTTCGAAGGCTTCTAACATCTCCTCGCGTTAAAAAACGTTGGACCCGTACTAAGTCACGAAGATTCATATCTGGAATGCTGTCGATGATATATCCCATGATTTCGTCGTCGCTTACTGCAATGCGGTTAGCTCGCGAAAAGACCTTCCGTCCCTCAGGATTATTTCGTCGCAGCGCCGCGGTTACAAAAATTAAATGCAATAAATATCGTCCTTGCTGATAACGTGTACATACAATCCTTTTCACAACAACAATTTTTTTCGTTTTTATGCTCCTGACTATTTAATGTTTTTAACGAGTCGTTACTTTTTAATTACTTCTCTGTTTACTTCCTTTAATGGTTTGTGCATTGCTATTTTAAATATAAAGATCTTATATTTCTAATATGTTTCTTGTAATATATTTCTAAGGACTGATTGCAACGACATTAAGTGAGACTTAAAACTTTAAATTTATTATATTAATGATGAATTTGATTGATTCTTATTTTATTTGACATCTAACCAATCACATTAAGACTAAGAGTTCGGAAATGTCATCCGAGTGCTCCTGCGCATCATTTTATTCTTATTTAACATTCGATAAAAAACAAAGATAAAATGATACATGGGGTATTCAAATGTTTTCGAACATAGCTTAAAAATATGCAGGCTGTCAGTGTTTTTGGCTGTGTTTAACTCAAGCAGCTTTGCAATTGTGTAAGATTCTTAAATGTGATTACTTTATACATTTAGGTCCAAGAGAAACTAAGGGAGAAACTAACAAAAATCCATCATATCAAAGATTTTTACAACAATTGCAAAACTGTTTTTTCTGCTGAAGCCATTGTGTCATTTTATCATTAAATATAAAACAAGAATAGAATCACACAATAGCGCTAAATGACAAATAAATTTGAAATATATAAAGTAACGGTGAAAGTAACTATTAAATTAGTTATTAGTTTAAAAAATGTAATTAAGTTAAGTTACAGTTATAAATGAAAAAAAGGTATGAAGTTAAGTTATAGTTATTGAAAAAAGTAATTCTAACTGTAACTTTGTTACAAGTAACGAGTTATTTTTCAACCCTGAAAATATTAACATCGATTAGACAAGAAATAGAATACAATGATTTGATTAAAGTGTGCAAGTAAAGAATACATGTACAAGTCGAAATAGACAAAAGTAAACAAATATTAAAAGAATTAACATGAATCGACGTCCAGCCCAGAGAAAATTGTAAAATTAAGAATTAGAGATTTAAATGAATGAGAATTGAATGGGCTCGGAAGGACGAACAACTGCTCTCTCGAGAGTCAGGCGTTGAAAACGTGAATCGAACGCACTATTTATATCTCGGCACTGGGTCAACGATAAAGAAATGCTATGACGCCTCGCTGTAGACGTACGTCGGTTGTTTTTTGGTAAAGAAACTTAATTCTTATTACCAGAGAAAGACCTCGTGCGATTAATGGGATGAGGTAAAGAGATCGAGGGTTTTAAAGAAAATAAAAATTAAAATTAAACATTGATTTTAATTGATAAAATAAAGATATACATAATAAAGAGCGGAAAAAACAAAAGAAGAAACATTTGTGTAAGTGTGTATATGTATATATGATATCGCGAGTGTTACATAAGTACGGAAGTCATCGGGTAGGATTTTTACGAGGAAGAGTATGAATGTATGAGTGAATGAATCTTTGGTATGATCCTACTCAGTAATACAATTAATATTCCTTGGTTAACTTAAACTAATGGTTAACATAATAAGCAAAGAAAAATTACCAAAATATATAATAATAAAAATCGTGTATAATATGTGTATAATGACAGAGATTAATATATGAGGATTAAAAAGAGGAGTATTCCTGATGTTCTTCAGGAGTGATTAAGTCTATAGAATGAGATTCTTCGTCTTCTAAATCTTCAAAAAGAGGTTCGCCATCTCGAAATAGGGGACCTGGGGATAGGGAGTAGAAGTCGATGAAGTATTTTACATCGGATGGATGCACTAGAGAATAACTATGTGATTGGTTGATATTGATGTTGTATAAAAATGGAAGGAGGAACAGAGTTAGATGAAGATGCCGAAGGCTGATTTAGGGAGGATTCAGAAGCAGTAATAATTAATGTTGATGATTCAATCTGTTCTTTCGATATCTGTTTAGACTTCTAGGCCCTGACTTTTCTGTCGATTCCAACCGCCAGAACGACGACGATGAGATCATTTTTTAGTGTCGAACTTTAGAAACTAGGATTTCCATTTGATTCACTAGAAGGAAAAGGATTGATCAATGAAGAGAGGTGTGAATGGTATGAGAGAGAAAGAAAAGGGAAGAACAATGGGAGTCTCGCATAGCTCAGACCAGTTCAATGAAAGAGAGAAGAAAGGGAAGAATAACGGGAGCTTCGCATAGCTTAGACCGGTTCAATGAGAGAAAGAGGAAAGGGAAAAATAACGGGAGCCTCGCATAGCTCAGACCAATTCAAAGAGAGAGGGAGGAAAGAGAAGAACAACGGGAGCTTCGCATCTCAGACCAGTTTAAAGAGAGAGAAAGAAAAAGGAAGAAGAGAAAGATTAGAGTGTCATGGAGAAAAGAAATAAAAATCTAAAAAAATTTATAATTGATTGATAATTAATAAATGTAAAACTCACTGTTGATTAGCTGGGGCGGTTATCTCGAAAGAACAAGTCTTGACTTCTCTTTAGAAGGTTGGCATCTTCGAAGTGTTCGAATGATTCGGACAGTTAGTTGAATGGATGGAAGTGACACTGATGAAAAATTACTTAATAATACTGCCGCAGTTCAGAAGCAGCCCTATTTATAAGGGATGATCAAGATCTGAATTTTGGTTGAGAGGTAAGGGCGGTGGCAGGAAATCTGTGAGTAGGGTGTTTACATTAGATATCTCCTTCGCCTTTGCTTGGCACGTACCAAGGTGACAATATTCGGACTTGCGACGGCTCTAACTCTGGACTAATAATAATAATAGTAATTTTTAGCATATGCTTTTTTAAAATTCTTTTTTTTTTTAATCCTTTTAAAATTAAGCGTATTATTATTAGGTGTACAAAAAAGTTCTGAGCTTTAGATTTCATACAACCGAAATAACAATTTAAATTTTATATATCTTCCCGCCCTTTTGCGGTTTTAAAGCGTTGACATTTGGCCTTCTAAAATGCCATACGGTTTGGCGTTTGATGCACATAACCTCAAAAATCAGTAGTGTTCACGATGGCAATAACAAAAGAGCATACTCGATTTTCCATCCACTTCGCGTTTCATCTGAAGAAAAATGCTGCTGAAGCCACTGCAATGATTTGTGCTGCATATGGAGAAACCGCTGTAAGTCATACTACATGTAAAAGATGGTATCAAAAATTTCGCCAAGGAGATTTCAATCTTGAAGATAAATCGCGTGCTGGACGCCCTCAAAAGATTGAAACGGACGAATTGCAAGCACTGCTGGATATAAACTCTGCGCACGAAAAGGAGCTTGCAGAACAGCTTGGCGTTACGCAGCAAACCATTTCCGTACGTTTACATACGATGGGAAAGGTTCAGAAGGAAGGCAGATGAGTTCCGCATGAATTGTCCGAAGACAACAAAAATCGTCGGCGTGACACTGCACTCACTTTGCTTTCAAAGTTCCAGAAAAAAGATTTTCTGCACAAAATCATTACAGGCGATGAAAAGTGGATTCTTTATGATAACCCTAAACGTAGAAAATCATGGGTTGACCCTGGTCAACCTTCGACATCGACGCCAAAGCCCAATATCCACGCCAAGAAGGTTTTGCTCTGTATCTGGTGGGATTGGAAAGGTGTGTTGTATTACGAGTTATTACAACCGGTGAAACAATCACGGTAGACCACCAACAACAATTGACCAATTTGAGCGATGCATTAGAAGAAAAAAGGTCATTTACTGGCCAAGGACGTCGTAAAGTGATCTTGCTTCATGACAATGCTCGACTACATGTTGCGAAAGCGACTCAGGACCATATCTTTGCTTTAGGTTGGGAACTTCTCCCGCACGCGGCGTATAGCCCAGATATGGCGCCTTCCGATTACTATCTATTCCGGTCGCTGCAGCATCATTTGGCTGATACACATTTCGTGAAGAGATACGAATTGAATTGATACGATTTGAAGAGATACGAAAACTTTATCGCTTCGAAGTCGGTGAGCTTCTGTCATCAAGGAATTCGCAAACTACCCGAAAGATAGCAAAAGGTCGTTGATGCAAACGAGGAATATTTCGCTGATTATTATTTTTTTGTTTGTTTTTGAATAAAGATTGAATTTTACAAAAAAAAGCTCAGAACTTTTTTGTACACCTAATACAAAATTACGCAATCTTATGTTTAATGTTATGTTTAATGTTTGAATAATATATAACATTCAATTCTAATATTTGTATAAAAGATTTGATATCAAAGAAGTGGCGCTAAGTTATAGTTACATTATCTCGGAAGTTCAATATACAATTGCTTTTAAAATATAAAACCTGTGAGAAGTATCAATTAAAAGCTTTTATCAATTTCTGGCACCAGTTATATTTTCCTAAAAAAATAAAACTTAATAAAATATAACTCAAGTACGTATCTTTACATTCAAGAGTATTTCTATTTCAACCCAAATATTACAAAATTACGTCATTTTACTGATGTTCAATGATAATATATATAATATATCCTACTCACTTCTGTAAGTGTATGTATCATTTGTATAAAAAATTTGATATCAAAGAAGTGGCGCCAAGTTATAATTACATTATTTGGAAAATTCAATCTTTTTAAAAGATATAAGAATAAAATTCGACACATATCTTTGCATCCAAGAATTTTTCTATTTTAATTCAAGTATTATATTACAAAATTACGTAATTATTTCTACAAGAAACATGATATCAAAAAATGACCCTTTTAATTCTGTAAAGTAGAAAAGAATTTTTGCAAAGGTGAAAAAATATATTATCAATCCAAAATTAATGTCAATTTGTAGGTGCCAAAAAATTTTATTATATTATTGTACTTGTGTTTATATAAAAATAAAATATAAAAGAAAATTTGATGTGTAAAAAAAAAATGACGTACAAAAACTTGGCGCGCCCGGGTCGCATTAAAATATGTACATACACACTTACTGTATTATATTGCAAATGATACATATTATTAGAAGTGAGTAAGATATATTATATATATTAGCACTGAACATCAGTAAAATCAATTTTGTAAAAAGAGGTAAAAAAAGGGTGTCAAGTATAGTGGACGCTTAAAAAAAAAAAAAAGAAACTGTTGTTAATTAAGTTAAAAAATAGAATCTAATTGACAATATCTTTTATTTTCTTTTTACTCCAACCCATGTGGTAATAGTTTTAATTCTTTAAAAAAAAGTTATGTTACGAAAGTTATATTGCTATATCTAATGCAATTCTAGTTGTAATCAAACTAAAAAATAAAATTTAAATGCCAGTATCTTTGTGATCTTTGTATTTATTGAAGAGTCTGCCTATTCTAACTCAAATGGTACTAGTTTTAATTAAAAAACAAAAAATTTGTTTCCACATTGCCAACTCAACTCAAATGATATCATTTGTATAAAAGATTTGATATCAATGGCGCCAAGTTATAATCCAATCTTCTTATTCTCACCCAAATGATACCAGCCTTAATTCCTTAAAAAAAAAAATTTCGTTTCCACATTGCCAACTCAAATGATTGTAATGTGTAAAATTTGTATAAGAGATTTGATATCAATAATTGGCGCCAAGTTATACTCCTACAAACATGGAGTTATAAATCCACCTTAGTCAAATTATATATTTCAATCGTATAAAAGATTTGATAAACCACTGTTTTAAAAAAATAAAACTCAAGTAGTAGTATTTTTAATTTAAAAATACCAAATAACAAAAACCAAATTATATGTATATCTTTCTGTCTATTTAAGATTTCTTTTTCTAACTCAAGTAGTAATAATTATTTAGCTTAAAAATATTATTATATCACAAAATTGCTTTATTCAACCTATATTTTTATTAAAGAATTAAAAAGTAATAATACAAAATAAATGATAAAATTTGATTTAAATAAAAAAAATTTTTATGTAAAAATATTTGACGCTGCTCAGACTAAATGAAAATGTAAAATGATGAAATTATTTGAATGTTATAAATAAAGGCAAAATTTATTGATTAATATGATAATTACAATTTTGTGTGTGTGTATATATATATATATATATATATATATTGTTACGTCGTGACGACTACACGATTCTTCTCTTTCGGGTATCAGTTATTAGAATTTAATTAAGCGAATAAACGAGTAACACATGGTTTGTTACGCTGTTAGTTCGCAACGGTTAGTTACGCAATTGATCTCTTCCGGGGATCAGTTACTAGAATTCGGCTAAGCGGATAATCCCTATTATCCTAATCGTGGAAGAACAACGTGACGACTGCACAATTCTTTTCTTTCGGATATTAGTTATTAGAATTTAATTAAGCGGATAAACAGATGATACATGTTCTGTTACGCTGTTAGATCGCGATGATTACGCAATTGATCCGAGGTTATTAAAATTCGGCTAAGCGAATTCCTATTATCCTAATAGCGGAAGAACAACATGTGTACAGATGTTTTCCTCAACGAAATCATATATACGAGGGTAGTCTGAAAAGTTTTGAGCCTAACATAGAAACAAATATTTTTTCGGTCAAATATAGTTTTATTTTTCAACATAATCTCCTTTTAAGTCGATACACTTTTCCCATCGATACTCTAACCTCTTTAATCCCTCCAAATAGTAGTTGACGTCTTGTTCCGCAAAATAGGCGTTTACGTTTATGCGATGCCTTCCTCATTCGATGAAAATCTCTGTCCTCCAAGCGAAACTTTAAGCTTAGGAAACAGGAAAAAGTCGCTGGGGGCCAGATCTGGTGAATACGGTGGGTGGTCAATCAATTCGAAGTGCAGTTCGTGAATTTTGGCCATGGCGACCGCCGAAGTGTGAGCAGGTACGTTGTCTTGATGAAACAGTACTTTATTCTTCTTCAAATGTGGCTGTTTTTTTGCAATTTCTGTCTTCAGTTTATCAAGTAATGATGCATAATACGCTCTCGTTATTGTTTTACCTTTTTCAAGATAGTCGATACACACAATTCCGTGACTATCCCAAAAAACAGTCGCCATTACCTTCCCAGCTGATGGAACCGTCTTCACCTTTTTCGGAGCAGGTTTACCCTTTGCAGTCCACTGTTTTGATTGTTCTTTTGTCTCTGGAATGTAGTGGTGGATCCAAGTTTCATCTACAGTTATGAATCGACGCAAAAAATCTGACTTGTTTCGCTTGAACCACTCCAACAGGGCCTTGGAAATGTTCATTCGAATTCGTTTTTGATCCAAAGTGAACAAGCGCGGCACCCAACGCGCGGATAGGTTGCGCATATCCAATTCTTCGGTCAATATATGACAAACGCGTTCTTTCGATATGCCCATAGTCTGTGCTCTCTCTCTAACCTTGATTCGACAAGTCGTCCAGTACCATTTGGTGAACATTTTCGATGTTATCAGCGGTAGTCGCAGTTTTTGGCCGTCCCGAACGTTCATCATCAGCCAAGCTGGTACGACCATGTTTAAATTCAGCTGCCCATCTTTTTACGGTGGCAAATGATGGGGCAGAGTCCCCGTAAACAGCGTCCAATTCGATTTTAATTTGCGCAGGCAGGTATTGCCTTTCAAATGTAAGAATTTAATCACGGCACGATATTCAATTTCTTCCATTTTTACAAAAATACTGACATCGACTGACACAAACGACTGTCAAACAACAACTGAGCGAAAATGGCTGAAATTTTCACAGAAGTCTTTCAAAGCATATACTATTGTAGTATTAGAATGGTTTTGACGAGTAACGTCATCTTCATGTTAAGGCTCAAAACTTTTCAGATTATCCTCGTATTTTACGAGATATAGATCTCGATTTATATCACAGATAACCTGTTATAATGTTTGAAAAATAGCAGCAAAAGATACACATTTCTACGCAATTTTAATATCAGTATACAATTTTAGTATGAATATAAACAACATTATAATTATTGTTGCATCATGTCATAGGGTGAGCCTACATTTCGTAAAAGAACGCACGAATAATAACGTAAGAATAATAAAATAATAAAATTACATTTATTTTATTAAATTTGTATATACACACACATATATATATATATATATATATATATCCTTCTTTATTTATTAAAAAAATTAATGTAATTAATTTTGTGTGTGTGTGTGTGTGTGTGTGTGTGTGTGTGTGTGTGTGCGTGTATGTATTAATACATTGCTCACAAAGTTGTGTATTTTTTTTAATACTCGTTACTATGTAATCAGCGATACTATATAAAATGCTATTTTCTATATAATTTAATTCTTCTACTTTTTGAGATACGTATGACATATCAATATTTGACTGAATAAGAAATTCTGAGAATAGTTTACAATCCTGAGAATGATTATAATGTTTTGAAGATTTATGTTCGGCAGTTACATCCAAAAAACCTTGTAGAATATATAATTTCTTCTTACCTTTTTCTTTTTATAATAAAAATAAAAGAAAAAAAAACGCAGAAAACAAGCTCAACGATCACTAGATGCTATTGTAAGAAATAAACGATCGTAACGGTCATGAAAGAGACTTGGAATATAAACAGCTAACAGAGAGGAGCCGTCGCGGTCGTGCAAACTAAGTGTCTTGGTATTAGGCGAGGGAATCCGAGTTCAAATCCAGTCAGTCTCCGTTTATTTTTCCGAATCTCTAATAAATATTTTTCATTATGATCAATGTCACGTTACATACATTAGAGAAAAAATGGCAGACCAATCAAAATGTTTCAAAATCGAGATATTGAAGAGATATGTGATGGCCAGACTCTTACTAAAGGGTCTTTAATTTTCCAGTGATAGCAGCGCCACCAAGGATTCGCGGGAGTACTAAAACTGAAACCTCAGTTTCCAGTCTCAGCTTGTACGCCCTGATGACGCGTGTCCGTGGCGTAGCTGAAATTATGTTTGCATCAGTGTTACCAACTTAGCTATTTTTCAGCTAGATCTAACTTTTTTATGTACAATTTAGCTCGCAAAAATTAACTTTAGCTGTTTAGCTCTTTTTTTTGAATATTTTTATAAAGGTAATACAGGAACATAAAAGCCGTAAGGTCATAATAGTTGGTAAGATTCGAAGATTGTTAGAAGAGCGAAGCTGTTGTGCAGACTGAGGGTGCGTTCCTTTATTCACTTCGAGTGATTCAGTTTCCATGGAAGCAGCCATCTTTGTGCTCTAACTGCTTTACCTCGCTAGTTGCAGTAGCCACAACAAAAAGTATGTCAAAATCAATGACATCATAGAATTCAAGGCAGTACTTTCGTAGTACACTGCTCTGTATATTGGAACGCTATTCGTAGTATTGATAGTACTCGGAGTGAATAAAGGAACGCACCCTGAGTGTTATGTTTATAAACAAAGGATCCCGAGTTCAAATCTCAGTCGCTTCGTTAATTTTTCTTCGAATATTATTTTCTACAGTAATAAGATGTTAACTAGCGATTTATTATGATTTTAATTCGTTAATTGTGGATTCACATCATATCTGACATCTAATGTTCGACATCCAATAGAAGAATTCTTTTAGATAAAATTTGTTAGAGATAAAAATGTAATTATCTAGAATCTTATTAAAAAAACACGAAAAAATGAAATCTCCTATTGGATGTTGTACATTCAAATCTTTCAATCAACGGAGCGACAGAAAGATACGCAGTGGTAGCCTAGAGATGGTTAATTTACACTTTCTACAGTCATCCTATTTCTAAAAAAAATTCAACCAAAAAGTACAGTACTTGAGGTTTTATTTTCCGTTACCATGAATTAATTCCGTTACCATGATTTATTAGTACCAATGAACTATTGGCACTATCAGAAGTTTACGCGCATATTTACAAATTTCTCTTCTGACACACAACAAAATACATAATATAGAAAATATACCTCGATAGCCAAATCTGAAAAAACAGATTATGCATAAAGTCTGTTATAAATTTCTGATGATTCTGATTAGAAAGTCAACAGATTGCTAACAGATTCTGTAATATCTGACAATGCTAGCAAACTGCTGCCAGAAACTGACAGAATCTGTTGACATTCTGTGCCGGCAGATTGACAGCAGAAATCGAGCAGACCCTGCTATACTCTGCCGTTAGATTGGCGGCAGAAAGTGAGCAGAACTTGCGCGACACAATTTGATGGCAGGATCTGCTCAATTTTTGCTGCCAGTCTGCTAACACAGACTGTCAACAGGTTCTGTCAACAGATTGTAAGCAGAATGAGACCTCAGATGAAGTCAGTCTGCTAACATTTTACAATAGAGTTCTATATAAAGAGAAAAGCGACATCGAACCTTCACTAACGCTTCGAATATAGTGCATTCCCACTTTTTCAATATTTTAATTTGTAACGACACCTGACTCATTCCCCTCAATGTTAATAATAATATTAAAAGTCCCCGACCGATCAACCGTCAAGGCATCGACACGGCGATCCTTCCGTGATCCCACCGTCGTAAAATCATGTCGAATATCGGACGAAGCAAAACGGAAATCACACGGCTTCACGTGCGCAGAGCGTAGATAAACACGCACCGGTTAGGCCACCGCCGCCGGCCCCGCTACCAACCGCGCCACCGAACACCTTCGCGAAATAATCGAGCGCGTTCGGCGAATTATCGCGAAGATTCCGGCGAGAGCATCCCCCGGAACTATCCCGACTCGAGTTCGGCCGATCCGTACCCGACTACTCCCGACGGCCGACTCAGGTATATTAAGTGACTCCGGTGAATGATCGAGATCTATCACCGGCGAGACAGTAAAACGTCCAATACTGCTCTCGATACTTCCAGTCCTATCCAACACGAAGCGATCTCGATACTTCCTATCGCACCAGGAGCTTCTGGCCGATCGCTCCTTTCATCCACAGCGCACAAGCTTTATCACAGATTGAGGAGCTTCTCAATCTGGGCTCTAAAAACAAGCCCTTGTACGCATCTTCCACCGCTGACGGTCAAGAAGCAGGGAGCTTCCTGCATTCCAAAGACCACAGCACAAAAACCTCAGACAGACCGTACGCACGACGAAACAGCTGATCCGTCATAACAAGCGCGCCGAAGACCCTTCGCACCGTCGCGCCCGCGCCGCGCCTACCGTGAACGCGCCGAATTCACGGAACCGACCGCGAGCCGAATCGATTGTACGATTCCCGGAACCCACGCCGCTTTTCACAGAACCAAAGGCGAAATTCCGGACAACTACTTGTAAATATTGTACATATAAATATTGTACATACCAAAAACTCAGTTAGTCAAACTGTAAATATAGACTTTGATATGTAAGATAGAAAGGCTCTCGATATTTTATTTCTCTTCAACAATCCTGACTATATCCGACCGACGCTATCCCGCGACACGACTTATCCGAGTTAGAGACGTTTTAAATTGAAGCAGCCATGTTATGATCGCAGTTGTTTACATTGTTCCAATATCATCAAACTCTATGATATGAACATTGCTTAATGAAACGTGTTACATTATATTTTTTTATCGAGTAATTGTGATGAGAGTGGTGCTGACTAATTGAAAATGTCACGCAAATAGGTAAATGACTTAATGAAGAAGGTAAATAATACAATCGATTTTAATTTTACTGAATACATTATTGCAATAAGATTATAATATGTTTGAACATGGTTATAATAAATAATTTAATTTAACTTAAAATTTTTCTTTTTTTATTCTTGTTTCTTATACCTAACTAAATGTCAGCTGTGCAAACAACTCTGGTCACAACATGACTTTAATTAGATAGAAGTATTGTCAATCAGAAATCGCGACACCGTTTCTCTCTTTATATAGGAAAGTATACAATATTCCATACGAATGGTAAGAGGATTAGATTAGGTTAGATCTTTCAGCAGTGGAGCTCCCCGAAGGGGGTGGGAGATTATCTCTACGCACTTCAACGCAAAGCGACGTTCCAGGTTATAGTTTTACAATTTTCCACACCGTCAAAATTATATTTTCGAAAAGTTGAAAGTATACGTGGAGGCAGTGTGTTTTCTCTCTTCTGTGGAAGGAGCTCCACTACCGAAAAATCTAATTTAACCTAACCTGTATCACAGTGAAATATCATTGTTAATTAAATATCATTGTGATACATCCTTCATATAAGTCTTTGATAAATTATTTTTTTAATACTGAAAGATATCTATTAGATTCGGAAAAAATTAATGGAGACCGACTGGATTTGAACTCGGGATCCCTCGTCTACCAATCCGACACTTAGTCTGCACGACCACGACGGCTCCTCTCTGTTAGCTGTTTATATTCCGAATCTCTTTCATGACCGCTTACGGTCTAATTCTTACAATACTGGCAAAAATTAGTTTTTTCAAATTTTCTGTTAATAATTTTTTAATAAATAATGAACGACAGCTAAAATCTTTTGATTGTTATTCAGGGATCTCATGACAATATATATCAAAGTCAAAGTTATTGGAAATTTACCCCATAAACTAAATAAATAATTACTTTAATAATAATATGATGTTCATATGATGATTTTACGTTTCGAATGTATCTATAATTTTACATATATATTTTTGCATAATTTTTTTCATTTCTCAATATCAATATTTTTTAATTTACGAATTAATTTGAAATTGATATCATTAAATTTTTATAATGAAATTGTTTTTATAACGAATTTGTTATTTATCTTAATCCTTAATTTTCAGAAATATATCATTTGGATGTGGATTATCAAGTAATTTCTAATAATCTCTTAGCGTCCGCTTTTACATATCATGAACTAGAAAAGGTAGCTTCGACTTTCGATGTAGATATCGGTGGTTTACTACTATTAGAAGCAACAAATTTGAATGACGCCGTTCTGATTGGCTCCAAGAGAACACTATACTTTTCTACAGAAACTGGTAAGTCGATGATCAAAGAATTCATTTCAAAAATTTATTTTGAAATTTATTTATAAGATTGACTCAGTTTTGTCTATTTAATTTAAAATTGTATCAGACTCAATGAATTAATATATGTAATTGGTCAATGAATTAATATATGTGATTAGTGTGCATGAACGGAATAATTCGGCATGCCCATTTAAAAGTTGAGGCTAATTGATTTACTAACTAATTTAGTATGATGTAGTATTAAACTTTATTTAATAATCTCTATTCTTTTAAATCATGAAGAAAGAAATATTTCAGAATTTTATTCTTAGCACTAGTTTTAATCAATGCTTGATCCAAAGAGTTGCATTCAGTCGTGAGAATTACAAAATTTAACGTTGTAAATCGGAAGATTTTGTCATTAAAGAAAAATTTGTCAAAAAAGAATAAAAACTAGATAATTAATTTTAAAACATATTTGTATATGCATATTCACAATGTTTATATTGTAAGAAAACGTCGAGCGAAAAGTAAATGTGGTCGCCGTATGATGGCGCCAGCTTTCGGCTGCCGATTCTACCAAGTGTCCGCACGCTGCGCGCACAAGTATGTAAATAAATTCGCCAAAATTAGCGCTCCTGAATTGGAAATAAAGTCGATTCCGGAGTGTAGGCATATTTTCGGTATTGACATCGATTCTACGAGAAATATCATGCTATGATCAGAAGTATCGTGAGATTTCAAGGGAATAACGATCGACTTGTCATGTCGTGAATGGCTCGGAATGTACACAATAATTATCCGCATACCTCTGCGAGCGGGATATCCATATAAGCACACGAAATTCGCGAGCGGACACTCTCTCACGGTCAGTCTTCGTCTAAGCTATCCGTATCGAGAATCGAAGAAAACGACCAGTAGTGATAGTTACGTAAGAATAAATTATAGTAATAAAAGATAAAATATCACGCTTATACCTTGTGAATTCTCCTCCTTGGACAATATACTAATCAGAAAGATAAATATATATATATATATATATATATATATATATATATATACACTTACCTATAATTTTTCCCTACAGGAATAATCTAAATCTTTCGATCTGCCGCTCCGATTTCCGACGAAGTCGGAATAACGGAATTCTCTTTCGGGAAGGCACACGCGACAGACGCCTGTTGCCGGAAATCGCTCCGGAAATCTATTTAGTCTTGTTAAATATTAATTAATTAGTTCGGATTCGGTTAACAATTAGTACAGTGTAAAAAACTACGCCAAATCACGCATTCTATTTTGTGAATTCTCGCATCATTCGACCGTTACTCCGAGTGCGCTTGATTTCAAATATGACCGTTACACGTGATATCTCGTACGTGCGTTAAAACTGGAACATGGTGTAACCGTTTTGATTGTAACGCTCGCGAACTAAATATACAATTTGTTTTAAAATATAGTTATTCATCTAGACATTTTATTTAAATCTTGTCTATCTCTCTCTTCATTATCCGTTCTTTCGTGCTGCCTTACAATATCTTAAATGTTAACATGCGTGATAAAGAAATAGCGTAATAATATGCCAATAGTTCCCAACTTCAACTATTTGAAAAAAACATTTAATATTTTTCAACATATGGAAATGAAAAAAGTGATAATAAGTTATTTGTTAAAATAAGAAGTAATTCGTAGTATTTACAAAAAGAACATCATAGATTATTTTCTCAGATTTCACTTGCTTGAAATTCATTGTAATGCACTGTAATGCATGTAATGCATGTAATACACTTCACTTATCACTACACCCTCATGGTTGCAATTTTCAAGCATTCTCGAGAAGATTGAGTTTAAAATTTACATGTGATATATATACTGCGAGTTTGCGATATTTTTAAACGGTAGAATAAGGGTCCCATGAGCGTATTGTGCGTATTACGGATCGTGCATATCGAAAATCTGACCAATCGCGAACTGTAGGAATGATGCTCTCGCGTACCGAAAACAGCGGAAAGTTCGCGATTGATCAGATTTTCGATACGCGCGATCCGCGATACGCGCTATACGCTCCATGAGACTGCACCCTAAGATACATGAAGTGCTTGGTTACTATAATACGTATGATGTGGCTACGGGTTAGAATTATATTTTTTGACATTCTTTTCAATATGAATAAACAGAATATTGCAACATATTATGGATAAATAAATAAGTGATTATTTATTTCTATACATATATACATTATACGTTTTTTTATATACACACACATATATATATATATATATATATATATATATATATATATATATATAAAGTCATTTTTTCGCTTACAATTGATATTGCATAATGATATTTTCTATTTCATGAAATTTATTTATGTAATTTATATGTATATCAAGTTTGTGTAGCGGAAAATATACATATACAAGGTGTCCCCAAAAATGGTCAAGCGATCATATACAGATTAGAGCAGATTAAACTGAGTCGAAAAGTCTTGTACTATTTTGCGATTTTCGCAATAGTTAACAAGTTATTAATTTATGAAAATAGTCAAAACGCGTATCTTACTGAGCGATCCTATCTCATCGCGCGTTTGCAATTTGACTATTTTCATAAATTAATAACTTGTTAACTATTGCGAAAGTCGCAAAATAGTACAGGATTTTTCGATTCAGTTTAATCTGCTTTACCTGCATATGATCGCTTGGCCATTTTTTGGGGACACCCTGTATATGTATATAAATTGTAAATAAAATTTTTTTATTTAAATTAAATTTTTTCATTTTGTACTATTAATTCTTTAATTTTTTGTAATTAAATTTTCCATTCGATTCAAATATACATGTATTTAAAAATTCTTTACAGAAAGTTATGCCGGAATATTATGTATACATATATTGAGATAGAATGAAAGCTACTACCACTTATATTAGATACATATCATTTGAATTAAATTAGGTTAAACGCAATTTTATGATATCATAACAATTGTACATTTAACTTTCGAGATAATGGGACTATAACTTGGCGCCACTTTTTTGATATCAAATCTTTTGTATAGATGATATACATATTAATTAAGTTAAACGCAATTTTATTTAATATTATTTTTTAAAAAGAATTAAAGCTACTATCACTTGGGTTTTAGAATAAGATTTTAATGGGAATACAAAGATACGAATCATTGATTGAGTTACAATTTTTAAAAGCAATTGTACATTTAACTTTTGAGATAATAAGATTATAATTTGGCGCTACATTTTTTATATCAAATCTTTTATATAAATAATATACATATTGAAGTATTGAGTATTAGATACTAATTGAATTTAATAAGATTGTGATATAATACACTTACGTTTAAATAGGATCTTACTATACTTGACACTCTTTTTTTACCTTTTTTTAAAAAGGTAATTTTATACCAATATCAGACATTTTGTAATATTAATCATCTTTCTATATTTGAAAAGCATCTTGAGACTTTTATACTGACATTTTTTTTCTATAATGAGCACAACGAGAGTACCCTAACAGCACGCGTATGTTCTGAATATGTTCTGAGAAGATCGCAATGCGTATATTGCGATCATCTCAAAATATTTTCATACGTACTGCGATTGACTAAGTACGTTCTAAGTACGTTCCTATGTCTGGGGTAACACCTTCCATGGAATTTCGCCGCGAATATTCGCAGTGAATGATGACAGTATTAGGAAAGGATGAAAACGGGAAGTTTTCAGTAAATTGTGGTTGCGTTCCGATATTGATTGCTAGTACTGAAAATCTATAATAAACGTGACACCCCTACCGAAAATAAGTGAAAAAAATTAAAAAAATTAAAAAAAAATAAGAGAAAGTGATGAAACATCTTTTATTTTGGTACCATCGCATGTTTCTAAAACGATCACCTAATCAACTTTCTAGTTCGATGCCGCTTCACTTCTATGTTGGGATGAAATCTACTGAAATGATGATATAAGTGAATATAGAATTTTGGCATAAAATATGATAGATATAGTTAATGAATGTTACTATATTGTCGTATAAACAGTCTCAATTTTAAAATCTCGATTGCATATGTAATTCTTGTAGATAATTTATTACATATATAAAGCCGTGAATATAATATGTTTAATACGAATCATTTTTCTTATAAAAATTGTTTATAAATCGTTATATATATTTTGTTTACTTATTTATAAATTTGTTAATAATTATATTGAATATGCGAAATTTTTCTTATTTATATATTATAGTTAATTAGTTAATTAAAGAAAAATAGTAATTAATAATGTTATTTCATTATTTATTTATTAAAAAATGGCTTACAAATAACGATTAAATGACGAGACATTTACAATATATCGTGACAAATGTTACATTTATAGAATATATGCGCGCGAAAGACATACGTATCATTTCCGTACCTCTGAGTATAACCTGAGAATATACGCGCGCGAAAAAAACCGAATGATACTGTTAGTGATGTTCTAACGTGGATCTCAGTACGTTATAGATACAAGCAGATCACAGTACAAGCAGTACGAAAATGAGATGATTCGCAGTATATCGCGTGCTATTAGGATAAATAAGATAGAGAACAAAGAAACGAGCGATATAACGTAAATGAAATAATACTTTTACGTATAGAAATAATACTTTATGAAATAATACGTGAAATAATACTTTTACGTATAGAAATAATACTTTATATAATTACATTATTGCAAATTCAAATTTTAAATTTACATATATTATATAATAATATTAATTTATAATAATATTAATTACAATAATATTAATTTCAAAAATACTTATTTATTGATTTTTATGTTTATTATTGATTTTCACGTTTTTATTTACTAATAATTTTTTATTTTATTTTATTGAATATAAACCTCCTTATTTTTTGATACAGTTTCGCGAATTTATTTTTTAAAATAATTTTTAATATTGGTTGCTTGAGATAGCTGTAAGACATTCAATGTCCAAAATCACAATGATAGTTGTAATTTTACACGTAACTTTTTTTAAAATATATAATAAAAGAATTATTATGATAATTAAATAATTAATAATCATATTTAAATTAAATAAATAAATAATCATTGAATAATCAATAATTAATCAGAACGAGAGGGAAAGAAAGAAAAGCGCGACGTATAGAAACACCACGGTCTTTGATTTGCATTAGCGTCGAGTGTGTGAGACAGTGATGAGCACCGAAATTCGGTATCACGTCACGATTATGCTTTCTCTCTCGATTGCGCGTCTTGCGTTAAGGATGCAACATCGAAGACACTTTCTAACTGTTATAAATTTTCTTACTTATCGACCCTACGGATTATCGACCCGACGGAGGATAAGGCCGATAAGTCAGGGCCACTGTAGCATCGAGCGAATCATTGATAGGCAGTGTACATTAGCTCTACTTGGGCTCAATAGCGCCTCGGTGACAGAAATTGCAACTATACATTGGTACTGGGCGACGACGATAATGATGTTTCTTAAAGTAAAAATTTCCAAATCGGACTTTGCGTAACAACATCTCCGCTCATAGAGTACGTAGCAGAAAAATAAAAATACTTTTATTATGCAAGTCGAGCTCAAGCTACCGATCAAGCTTATTTAGAGCTTGATCGGTTTACTTATTATTGAGAATCCGATAATTTCGGATGCTCGCATCTCGCCGACTCGCGTAAAGTCACACAGTACTGTTCTCGGTTGACTTGACACTCGAGACACTACCGTGTCTCCTGATTATAAAACTTCTGTATGAAACGCTTCTTTACATTTTGAATTGTTTTTGAGATATAACGAAAAAAATTTTAAATCCGCTTTACATACAAAAGGTAATTTTGTTTTTAAAAACCGTTTTTGATATCAACTAATATTTCCTATTCATATGCTTATAACTTATATGTATACAAAGTTTCATTAACATCCATTGCTCTCGTTCAACAAACGAATATTAGTGTTCTCATATGAGCGCTGCGCCGCACTTGTATGTATGTCATTCATCAGTGCAGCATTGCCAAATAAGGAAAATATATTTTCTTATATCATATGGATGAGATCGATAGTTAATCGAACTGAGCGTTGAGAGAAAAAAAAAATTAATCAAGGAAATAAAAATAGCAATATAGAATATTGAGAAAATTACAAATAAGATTGAATCAATTATTTGCGTTAAAAATTTTTTTTATTATTCCATGTACATGTATTAATTGTGCCTTCTAATTTTTAGACAATAAATAACAAGTTATAATAAGATTTTATAACAAATTCAATAACAAATAATTCTTGATTCTTCCTTTATAAAAAAACATGACATCGATACTCGTATCTCTCGAAGTTTATTGTTGACGCTTTTTCGCGATGTTGACTGGTTCTCTTCGCTGCACTAATTTCGTGAGCGACTGTCATTGCGGAGTTAGGCTAATCATATTGTATTGTCTCATCGGAGTTAGATTAGATTTATGGTTGAATAAAAGTTTAAATTATATAGAAATCAATAATTAATGTATATAACTACATACATAGTAATATAAAAGATTAATATTAATCTCGCCTTTTTAAGATTAATATTAATCTCATCTTTTTCATGTGTATTTATCATAAAATAAATTTTATGCGAATTGTCACTTGAGAATTATCGACTGAATCATATAAAATACTAAAACCAAAGTATAATTAAAAATTATTAGAAGATTAAATGATAAAATATGATATTCTTTAATTTATATTAATAATTATTTAATTTAAACTTTTAAACTAAGTTTAATGTATAATAATTAATGTGTAATATAGTTAATTGTATAATATCTTTTATAATCATATATATAGAATCAAGATTGATTTGAGAATAGATAATTAGCACAAAATCATAATAATTCATAATAATCAGTTACATTTTATACATTCTGTGATGTGAGGTATCTGTTAATTATATATTTAGTCATAGTTCTCTGTATTTTTGTATATTATTTAAATACTTTTTATATATTTATACATATTAAGTTTTTTAATCCAATAATTGTAACAATAACTGGTTACGTTTCTTTTTAAATTTTATTTAAAATTTAGATACATAGATACAATTTTGAAATAATTCCTCCAAAAATTTCTTCATTCGATATCCTATTTCTACAGTCTTCTGTTCTCAATTTTCATTGGTAAATATATTTTAATAATATATGCGTAGATAAAAATATTGTTATACATTGTTATTTTCATATCTATAGATGGTATTCATAGTCCATTCTTTCATTATTTTAAGCATCTAAAAAATCTGAAATGTCCATACTGTCTTAGCTAATAATGTTATCTTAAATCTGTATTTAAAATGATCTTAAAATAAAATTATCAAATTAAATATTTAAAAACAAATATATATTTAGAAATGTATCTAAATATATTTTGAAAGTTATTGTACTTATATTTAGAAATATCATTATAGCAAGCTACAACTTTAAATATCTAGATTTTTAATTTTCAAAATTTTATCCTTTAAATAGTTTGTCAAGAGAAATATTAGATACAGATAAACCACAGAATCCATTCCCTCCACCATGATAACAATTTATTTTTTCTGAAACATTTTATCATAAAATTATAATTTGTATTTTTATATATTTTTATATATTTTTATTTAAACTATGACGTGTATTGTAAATATTGTAAAAATATTACAATAGAAGAACTAATAATTACGTCGGATTTGACAAATGCCATTGCAATTTCAGCATATTTTTTGCATTCGCTATCACCGAGAATATAAGTTTATCTTAGAACTTCTTGTATTAAACATTTAATAAGAATGTTGTTGTTAGTTCTTTTTCGTATCTAATAATTACAAAGAAACGGAATCAGTAACTTTCGTAATCTCATATTATGAAGTAACATAAAGGTAATATTAATTATTCAAAAAATTTTAAACTCAGTCTTGTAGAAACGTAAAAAGCTTTATTTTTAAATTTATTTTTAAATTTAAAATAGTTATTACAGTTATTATTATAATTAATATATAGTTATAATATAGTTATTATAGTTATTATTTAATACAAGAAGTATTTTATTCATCGTAATTTTATTTGGTCCGTAATTTTTTATTCAACGTTAAGTTACTCACTGCTCCAACCCTAATATTTGTATATAAATATACCTAATGTCATCAGGTAATAGTTTTTGGCCTCCCTTCCAGATTACTTCTCTACTGTAACGTATATCTCTACACAAAGAAATTCGAAATCTCGTCTGATCTTGTTTTTGAACAAAGGCAGTGAGCGCAAGTATTAATAATAATGAAAATGATGAAAATGATGAAAATGAATAAAAGTTTTGGCATAACATTTTTCGTATTTATTTATAAATTCCTTATTAAATTAACTATTTTAAAATTTAATTAAAATGTACTATATTAAACTATGTTAAAAGTGGCATTTTATAGTAGTTTTATATTGGAAATATGTAAAACATGCAAAATAATAAGATTGTTAATTGAATAAAAATTAGGTTCGGTAAATTATTAATTGAAATTAAAAGTGAAAATTTTAAATAAAAAACAATTGTCAATTAAATTAATTTTATTTTACATAATAATATAACACATATTTAACATAATAATAATATAATAAATAAATATTTTTTAGATTAAAAAAAATGTAATAGGCAAGAATCGAACCCGTATCGACAGATTGGTAGTACATACAATACTGAGTGCGCGATCTCGGCGACAATAGGCTTAACGCGGTTGATATAAAAGAAACGCTATAAATCAGTTTTTCTCGAAAACAGTTGAGTATGGCGTCCTATCCTTTTGCTCAAGTATTCTTCTAGTAGAGTACTTTAACATATATAAGCTTTTTCAAAATCGGTCCCAAGTCTGTGTCCTTCTCTTGTTTGTGTTAATAATAATTAATAATTTTTTAATTAAAATAATTATTATAATTTTATATTTTTCTATATTTATATTTATTTTTATTTGTTTATATTTATTTATATATATATTTGTTTATATTTATATTTATATTTATTTGTTTATATTTATTTATATAGAAATGTAATATTTACATATGTAACATTGTATACATATTCACATATATAATATTCACATTCATTTATTAATATTTTATTTATTAATATATATATATTAATATTTTTATTGTTCACAGCAGTAATATTTATTATAATTAATTTTGTAATTTTAATATTAGATTCAATCTGTGATGACAAAATAATATATATATTTAATTTAGTACAATTTAGTATAAATCGATTAGAAATTATAAATGCATTTTACTTTTTAACTGATTTTACATCTGCCATTTTAAAACAGAGGACAATTAGAAAATGGGCTTCGACAACTTTGTTCGCAATTGAATAAACTTTAGTTTAAGAAAAAAAACATTAAAATCAATTAAGATTTGCAAGCTGTAGACAATTATAAAGTACAATTTTTGCTTTTTTACGCCATTTTACGTCCGCCATTTTGAAACAAAAGTGCAATTAAAAACTCGGCTTCCTTAACTTTCTGCGCAATTGAATAAGCTTTAATTTAAAAAAAAAAAAACATTAAAATCGGTTAAGATTTGTGAACTCTAGACAATTATGAAACACGATTTCTCATTTGACCTCACTGTGCGGCGGTACGACGGTCGTGGAACAATGCGAGACAAAATGTACATCATTACAATTTTAATATTGTAGACTGACTGAAGCGCGTCCCTTCGAGAGGGAGTGCTCTGTGCGATCGAACATTTTGTACATACCTAATTACAATTCTGAAATCACTTAAAAATCTTAGAAATCTTAGAAGATTTTAGATTTTTATTGCTTTTAACGCTGTTTTCCATAATATTCTCACGAGTATCGCGATCATGCGATATTATCTCAGCAAAGTTGTGAATGCTTGGCATATATATTCCAGAGGGTGCTCAATATCTAGGAAGTATTGTTTGCCGTTGTTGTTTGCAATGCAGCCATTTCCATATCATTCAGCTATCAACACATTAATTTACATCTTGACTTAGAGAGGTTCTCTAAGGTTTCTCTTGGTTGCATTCAATTATTCTTAAACAGATGCTCCGGAGTACAACTATAAATTCTTCTATCATTCTTCTATCTTGTTAGAAATTTACACGAGAGATACTGAATAAATTAATGTCAACAAATATGTTTGTAACAAAACCTGAAACTTTCTAATAAATAAAATTTTCTCATGATATTATATAAGTATCAATATATTTTCAGACATTGCTAAATTGATGCAAGTATTGTCAGAATGGATTCTGCATGATAAATCGTTGGC
Source organism: Pogonomyrmex barbatus (assembly GCF_055798465.1). Classification (NCBI taxonomy): domain Eukaryota; kingdom Metazoa; phylum Arthropoda; class Insecta; order Hymenoptera; family Formicidae; genus Pogonomyrmex; species Pogonomyrmex barbatus. The sequence continues at coordinate 165,870 of NW_028297122.1, forward strand.
ACTGACGAAAAATACGCTTGCTGAACCTACTTTATATAACTTGGATGAAGAAAATAGGAGGCGATTCCCAGCCAGTCTTACATATGATGTTTTAATCACCTTGGTTAATCCTGATCCTGAGAAGCTAAAAGTTATTTGGGACCTCAAGACAGTAACTAAAGGTATATCATAATACGTAATTATTACATTATAGCAATAAGATTTATAAAAATTTTAAAATATTAATTATATATCAATTTTCGCATTAGTTTGGTGAATGTTGGACTAAAATAACTATATTATACTTGATTCAAAACGAGCTCTTGTTTTTTACGGGATATACTTTTGACTAAATTTTTCTGAGATAGTATTTCTTTTAGCAAAACTTTAGTTAAAGCTTAATTTTTGAATTGTTAGAATTAAAAATAGTTAATCATATATCAAATATAAGAAGGCAGGCAAAACTGGCGGAACTTACCATCGTATGCTAGCGCTTATGCAAAGCACTCGCATCTGAGTGATTGAGTTGCGTCGTCCCTATTTATTTCCAATACTCAATACGCAAACCATTAATTTTTTTATAACTCAAAAACTAAACTTTATGTCAAGTTTTGCTAAAAAGGAAACTAATTCGGATCGATTGACTTAGAATTAATCAATTCAGAATTTGACGAAGAAAATATCTTACAAGGATAATAGTTGTTCTAAATTATTCTATCTATATATCAATGTATTTTATATTTTTTTTATATTTTATTTTATATTTTTATATTTTTATATTATGCAAAATATAAATACATGAGATGCTGAAAATATATAGAAATCTATGAATATCTCGAAAAACACAGTTTAAAAAAATATGAATTAAACATAATGTAAAAGAGAGGCTATATATGAGCATTCTACCGAAGATCACCGAAAACTGCCGGAGATTAGAAAAAGCAATTAACTAATGAGAAGTGACTGATTATCACCCACGATCCCATCCAAATCGCTCCGAATCCGACCGAATACCGTATCGTGGGAGGTATAAAAAGCTATTCCTCCGCTCTATCAGACAGATCTTCCTTGGACTCGCTCCCACGAACGATCTGCGCTCCGCTCCTAAAGAGAAGCTAAGCGTAAACCCGAGGGTATCCTGCCGTCGCCAGAAAATTCCCGGCTAACGCAAATCTCTCTATCTTCTGAACTGACCGCCGCTTTCCTGGAACTGCGAGAAGTCTACGAATTGAGGTGTTCCCTGCTCCGCTCGGTGCGGTAAACCGGCACGCAATTGTTAATCTCTAGTCCGCTTACAGTATCCGCTCGAGAGAACGCATCGCCGCAGATGAGAGTAATCTGTCTCCGTCCGGGTATTCCCGGCTGATCGCGCTCCGTAAGTTTCTGTATACAGCGCATCGCCGTGGTGAGGGTTTCCTGCCATCGCCCGGGCATTCCTGGCCGCTAGTCCTTTCACGCCGAAAAATCGGAATGCACTCGCTAAACTCTACTAATCATTTTTACGCGCCATAATCCACGCGATAATAGGCCGCTAGAAAACCGATAGATCCACCAAGTACCATCCGTGTACGAATCATACGCGTAAATATTGACAGCCGCGTGATTTACGACCGCCGTTGCTAGGTAATTGCGCCCGGTGACGCTTCGCGATCGTCTCAAGATTAGAAAAATGCGCGAAAATATCCGCGACCATAATTACCGAAATCATGCTCCGACAGATACCGCGAGATCTGGTGATCCGAACAATAGTCCGCTTGAACGTACTATACGCTATACTCCGCATCGGCATACATATTTACGAACAGACCATTTCTTAACATCAGCGCTACTTGATTGTGTAACATCCATACCCACGATGCCATATCATGATATTGATAGTAAAATTATGGTTTATGGGCAGCAACACCCAATGTGTGTTCTCGAACGAATCCTCGTCCAGGGATTCGTCCTGAACCCAGTTGCATGACCGGATGGAACCGTATTAAGCATGCAGTAGATCTACGAAATTGTGATGAGTAATTAAAAAACACAAAGAAGAAACGCGCGACAAAGACGTTCAGCAGGAAACACAGAGACTCGAGAACTTATTATTTTTCTTTATTTTTAGGTTATGTATGTAATAATAAAATATAATGAAAATGTCATGATCACTCAATGAAAATGAAATAACATGGATTCTTAATTCAAATAACGAATCTGACGTAGAGCAAACATTGAACATTTGTGACGTTGAAGATATATCGGATAATGAGAATTTCGTTATCAATAGCGAACATTCTATAAATGAAATAGATCTGTCAGATAATGATTCTTCATTTTTTGAGGAAGAAAAAAAAATAATGGAGAGCAATCGCGGAGCTATTATTATGACAAGAACAGATTTAAATAGATTAAAATCCCGCTAGCATCTTCACGCACAAGACGGTATAATATAATAAATTAACGTTCTGGAATAAAAAGACTTGCTCTTTTGAAAAATAATATGTCGCCGCTTGAATCTTGGCAACTATTGATAATAAATTGATGATAAACTTTTGACATTTTACAAATCATTGTGGATTGTATTAATCACAAAATAACTAAATTTTTTGAAAGAAATAAAACAAAGGCATCATATATCAATCATGTCAGTATGACAGAAATGAGAGTATTTATAGGTTTATTACTGCTTGCTGGATCTTTCAAACTGATCATCAAGACGTACGACTCTGTGGACATCAGACGGAATAGGGAAGGATGACAATAAGGTCATGACTGTGACAATAAGTTTGAATAGATTTTTATTTATTTTTTTTGTCTGTGTTGCATTTTGATGATATTTCCACAAGAAATCGTAAAGAACAAGATAGATCTGTTCTTATTTCGAAAGTTTTCAAAAAATTTATTGAGAACTGTCAAAATAATTATTTTTGTTTAGAATATCTCACAGTGGATGAAATGTTGTGTCCATTCAGAGGCTGCTGTATTTTTAGAATATATATATGAAATCTAAGCCAGCAAAATATGGCATCAAGTAATGTACATTTATGATGCAAAAACTTATTATTTGTATAATATGCATTTATATACACATTAAATCTCCAGTTCAACGAAAAAATTCAGTCTCGATACCTACAGAGTTTATTTTACAATTAATTATCCATTCTTTACAAACAGAAACATTATTGGAGACAATTGGTTTTCCTCTGAGTTAGTAAAGCAACTTAAAAAAAAAGGCTTAACTTACGTTGGAACTGTATAAAAATAAGCGTGAGATTCTACCTGAATTTTTACCAAAAAAAAAAAATCATAAAATCAACTAGTCTCTGTTCGAATTTGTCCGTGACATAACATTACTGTTCTACGTATTGAAAAAGAACCAAAGTATTGTTATGATCTTGATTATACACCATGATGCAGTACTGAATCTTCAGACACAAGCCAGAAATTATTGATTTTTATAATAAGGTAAAAAGAGAAATGAATGCTAGATCAAAAATGTGCAAATTATTCAGTAGAGCGAAGAACACAGCGTTGACCATGTGCAATTTTCGCAGCTACATTGAACATATTAGCTTCCAATGTGTTTAAAAATGGTAGAAATAGTGCACCGCACGGATGCAATAGTGCATAGCACTGCATCGAGGATTGCGAAAAAAGACGATTGCAAATACTCTATACACTAGTGTAGTCAGAATAATCACGCGTTTCTCTTTGTTCTTGATATTGTCGCGCATATCAGCGGCGTCCAATGTGCGCGTGCCATCGCGCTAACACCGAAGATCGGCGAATTCAAAGCGCGATCAATCGCGCTTGCCAGCATCTGTGATCCGCGAATTGACGAGCGATACATAATTGCGGCGTGATGTGCTCTGAGGCAGAGGAATCCATAACGGTCGGCGCGAGGAACAATTTAGAGTCACATCTCTATAAATTGACTATTGGTGCGGAGCTCAGTCAGTCGGTGGCTAGTTCTCAAGTGTAATTTACATCCGCTCGCAATTCTTCGAAATCGCTTGTTTCGTAGAACTGTTCGGATCGTCGCTTGCGGTCCAATTTATCGCTGACATTTCAAAAGTAGTTTACCTCAGTGCAGTCTCAATTGTGTTAGGTACAGTCAGAAACTGAAAGAACAAGAATGTTTGTTGTGTCCTTTGTGTAACTATTATGAAGTGCCGTTGATCATATCGTTGTGTGTTGAATAAATCGAAGATTATTGGATCATTACATTGGATCATCTTATTCGTTTCCTGATCAAAGTTTGCGCTTAGTGCGTTGCGAACACAATTTTGTTTATTAGGTCAAACTCAGAGAAGAAAATAAGACGACAGCAATACATAAAGGAAATTGGTTTAGAACTAATCCTACATATTTCAAAAAAAAAAAGATCTGTGATCTGAATATAATAAATTTCTTAAAAAACTAAAATTCAAAGTAGATAACTTTTTAAATGACCAAAAATTGATATCAAAAAAATTATCTTCAATAAGTCAATATAAGAAAGATAGTCGTTGTTATTTGTGCCCTAGAATTAATATGATATAAAGTATTTTGAAAGATGCTTTAAATGCTCTAAATGCTCTAAATGCTCTAAAATAGTTTGTAAACTCACTCGAGTGTAAATATTACATGTACTGTTTGTGAAACAGAATAGTTTTCATAAAACTGAATTTTTAGTAAAAAAAATTTTTCGTGAAAAAGTCTTGCTTTTTTTGTTTCTTATTACACAATTTTATTCTATCTGTTTATAATTCTATCTGTTTACATATAAATCTATTTAATTTAAATATAAAGTGGTTTTTTATTTTTATATTTTATTTTAGTGTTTTTATTTTTATATAACTTTTTATATAACTTTTATTTTTGTAATATATATTGTAATATATCTAATAAGAAGAGTAATAATTGTTGTTATTTTCTCTAATTTTTAATAATATTATTTTAAAATAAAAAAATCTCAATAAAATTTGAATGCATTTCTAACAGTCTAATTGCTTATATCCTAAACCGTTTTTCAATAAATTATTTTATAATATTTCAGAAATCTTTTGAATTTTGGGATCAATAATGATCCCACGAATGTAGATAAGGTAACTGGAATTAATGAATGTAGGATTAAAAATGACGCCTATAAAAGATATTAATAGTAATTGCAAATGATTCAATATGATATAACTATGATATAATCCTCTCAAAATTCTTTTTATATTTTTTCTAAATTGTATTATATAAAGATTCAAAAACATTTTCCACATTAAATATAATATTCTTTTAACATTTCTTAAATGGAATCTTTGATCACGAGAAAATGTGGGAACGATAAAAACTTATTAGTTATTCAATAAATTAATTTATTGTTTTTCAGAATTTACTTTTTTCACAATGATCATTAAAACAATTTTTTTCAAAAGTTTTAAAAACGATGACATTACAAATAATAACATTATGCACCTAATAATTTTTTTTGAATTTATACACTCACCCACGCACTCACGCACGCGCTCACGCACGCACGCACAAAACATATATATAAAGTTTTTTTTCCGAGATATAAATAGTTTTTGTTTATAATGGACTGTTTTAGAAATTCTACAAACTTTAAAGAAATATTGAAAATATAGTGTCTGTCTGCAACAATACATGCTTCGCATTGACATTTCAGAAACTATCAAAGATGTTTTTAAAAATTCCTAATATATTCCATATTCTGTGATATGCGATAATAATCTGGTTTTTTAATGCTTTCAGACTATCAATAAGAATTACAGGAGAGTTATCAAAATTAGTTTTTCTAAAGCGGCTCCCCCTTATTTCTCGGAAACTAAACTTTGCACTCTATTAATATTGATAAAATTATGATCTATTTAGATAATTGGAGAAATAAGAATAACTCATAATTCATACATTTATGATTTTTTTTTTTCATTTAAAAGCTATTTATATAAAAACGACTTCATGAAAAGTGAAAATAAAATTTGCACGACTCTCTTACAAATTGCTTAGTCTATCTATGATCTAGTCCAGCGCTCGGAATTAGTTGAACATTTCGGTCGATTTCGAAGGCGACGCCTACAGTTCCCCCACTATTGCTTGAGTCTCAGCGGCCGAGCCACTGAACGGCTGTACTTCAGGAGCGTCGTCCTGTGAGAAACATGCTCGTATGCCTTTCGCCTCAAACTGTTGATTTTGTGTTGTTTTTTGTTTTCCTTTTGTTTTTTTGTTTCTTTTTTGTTGTTGTTTTTAGAGTATTTAAAGAAGATGATTCAAAGTTAAAATTCTAAGTTATTTCTTATCCTTATACGTAGAAATGCCATACTTCGCCGGTTGATCTGTAAAACGTTCATTATACACATTAGCTGCATCTCTGTAGTTACCTCTGTATTCTCCTAGAATCATAAACATATGTTAAATGCCTCTTGAAATGCATTCATTTTGAAAAAGGTCAAAAAAGATTAAAGTAACTTATAACTCATCGAATAAGCACCAAAAGAAACAATTTAGAAGAGTACGAAACAATCTTAATAAGAGAGGATATGATCCGAAGAATCATCAAACCAATATCGAAGTATTAACAAGAATAAATTTGTGCAAAACAAATTGGAAAACCAAATTTGTAAACTAAGTCTCAGTGTCCGTATAAGACGGATCTATTTAACAAATGGCAGGTCAACCAGATTATTTTGAGCATCTTCTTTAAATACTCTAAAAATAACAACAAAGAAAAGAAAAAAAAGGACAAAAAAAACAAAAATCAAAACAAAATCAAAACAAAAGAGATCAAACGCCGTCACGTCCACATCGTTGATCCTGGGTAACGCTAAGAACGGTGATATAACATTTTGTTAAATATCTTCGAAAATAAGATCCGAAGAATAAAAGAAGAAAAGAAGAATAAAAAAAGTGTTCCTACAAAAGTTGTTTCCTTTGTTACGCAAAATAATATCCCGTGATTAAAATAACAGGTTTCTATTTAAGAAATTAAAGTAGATCTTTAGAAATTTAAGTTGACCTTCAATAACCTCGAAAATGTGCATGAAATGACGAATTAAAAATACTATCGTCACCTTGAAACCAAATAACCTTTGTCTAAACGCTTTTGTTCTATAGTGCTTTGTTTCTGAAATAAAAATGTGTCACTCTTTAAATGGTCGACTCTATATATCTCCATTTCTAATATAATAATTATTAAAGTTATAATGTTGATAGAAAAACGTAATTATATATAAGGACTAGATGGCGACGATATTGCGATTACTCGCGAAATAAGGGATTCGTTCCTGAGCCGTCGCTGAGGATTGACGCAGAAATTAAAGTTTCTAACCGAATAACGAACGACAAATTATTTGTTACGTCCAGCCCGAGATAATTATATTTTTTTTTTTAAGAGAGAATGAATGGGCTAGGAAGGACGCTCCAAATACCCTCTCGCAGGTGGACGCGCTGAGGCGTTCCTACGAGTCGAACGCACTGTGCAGATCCACGAGTGCGAATCAACGTCTTGAAAAAGACGCTATGACTTCGACTGCGTGACATGCGTCCGTCTGTCCCTAATTTAGGCAAGAGAATTTAATCTCTTTTGCCAGGGACAGGACCATGTGTGAATCTTGGAATAGCAGGGAATGAAAGAGGGAGGAAATAACTAAACGATAAATAATTTGAATTTTATATATAATTGATAATTTTAAAACGATTACAAGTTTAACTAACTACAAGATCCGCGTCATTATTTCTTGTGTTGAAGTACATTTGCTTAAGGTATATTTACATTTGATCAATAAAAAAAAGGTGTTACAAATGTTTTTTTTTGTGTTCGAGATGAGTAAAGGAACGGAGATTTATACATATGGAAATTCATATAATATAGATTGAATGTTCTAGAAAATTTACGGATGTATTATTTAATTTTCGTGTACAAATTCGATTATATTTGTATGTTTGTCTACATTCGAATTATTCTTATCTTGCGTTGTTTAATATATTTAAATTTATATTTGATATTATTCGTGTGTGGTTGTTTCGGAGAGGAGATCGGATTTCTGATAGTGAGGTCTAGGGGAGGGGGGGAAGGAGTCCGGAGTTCGCAGAATTCGTCCAAGGATTCTTTAGTGAGGAAATCTGGATATTGGAAATTTGTGTCATGACGCTCTGGGAAGAGTGCGCTGAAATCTGGAGGTGACCCAGATTCAGATGGTCTAATTGGGGAATAGGACGGAGGAGACATGCACAGTGAGTCCGACGGCTCAAGCAAAGAAAAAAAAAAAGGAAAAAGAAAAAGAGAGTAGAAGTGTAAGGAAAACGGCAGAGGATAGAAAGGATGTAAGGGAAAAATGAGAAAAAATAAGGAGAAGAGACCAAAAATTATTATTAGAGAATTTTACTATGTGTAGTCAAACTTACTGTTATTCTGGAATGCCGGAGACTTGGGACCTGCGAGATGATGAAAGTGGAAGCGGTGTCACCAGGAAACTTGGTCACTTGTACTTGATGAAAAAATATATTTCGACTGACACCGATTGATTGAATTACTGACAAACTGACGGACTGAAACTGTTCTGACCGCATGAAAAAAAAAAAGAAGTAGCAGCCCAAATAAGAAGGGAGGGTGTGCGTCACGACCACAAACCAGTCGTGAAAACTCGTAATTATTTTGCGAAAAAATACCACCTCAGCCAGGAATCGAACCTGGATCTCCTGCTTACCGGGCAGGCATCTTATCCTTTCGATTACCGAGGCATGTGATGATATTTATCGCAAATAACGTGTTTAGAATAACACGTCAACAATACAATGATACATATATATATATATATATATATATATACACATATATTACAATATATATACATATACGTGTATTCTTTCGAATCCCCACGACCGGTACTCCAGAGAGATGATGGTCCTATTCTCTCGATGGATGCAGGTCGGACTGCAGCGGCGACACCCTCCAACGCCATTGGCAAATATACAAATAATCTTCCTGGAGCACGAGGAGAGATTGCATCAAGCATAGCTCGAGCCCCCGTGCCTTTAAGGGCACTATATATATATATATATATATATATATATATATATATATATATATGATTTCGTTGAGGGAAACATCTGTACACATGTTGTTCTTCCGCGATTAGAATACTAAGGATTATTCGCTTAGCCAAATTCTAGTAACCGACTCTCGGAAAAGATCAGTTGCATAACCGTCGCGATCTAACAGCGTAACAGAACATGTGTCACCCGTTTATCCGCTTAATTAAATTCTAATAACTGATACTTGAAAGAGAAGAATCATGCAGTCGTCACGACGTAACATATTTAAAGTACCGGCCTATCCTCAATTATCTTATGAAGAGAGAGAGAGAGAGAGAGAGAGAGAGAGAAAAGATTTTTTATTATCTAATTTATTATAAATTTATAATAAATTAATAATAAATTTAATAATTTTGAAATAATTATTTTTCAAGGAAATCCGTTGAACAAAGAAAAAGGATGTAATATTGTATTGTATAATAAACAAACAACATTTTAATATCTGCAAATATTTTACAAATGCGATCAGAATTAATAGATTGTTTGTTTTATCAAATATTAATAATTAAATAAAACAAATAAAATCAACAATTCCAATGTAAAAAACTATAAAAATAAAAAAAATATAAAAATATAAATAACAATAAAAATTTTAAGAATAGATATTTATTTAATCTTACATTATTCACAATTGATAAATAGTATTTATTAACAGTAGTATGTAATAGAATGAATGTTAGTCGAACTGCGAATTCGCTGTAACAATTCGTGCCTTTTTATACCATAGTGTTAATAATAACTGCGTTCCGAAGTTTACTGCTAGTACTGAAAATATAATTCGTGTCATATATATAATAAATTTTCAGTATTGTCAGTGAATATTGAAACGCAACCAATGTAATAGATAGACAATGTATCAGCAAATTCCTTTATAATGTTGCGACAAGATTATGACAATAAAATTATGCGAGACGAATATATCTTGGTAAAAGATATATTCTCTCAATAAAATACACTAATTATTGCAATTAACTGCTTTACAATCAAAGTTGAATGAAAGTTGAATGATATTTTATAAGTGTAATTTTTTAAACATAATTTGTTTTTAATTGTCCAAAGTATTCAGTACATACTCTAACATATCGCCAAAAATATTCGACTAACTTTAGCGCTTTAATAAACTCATTATTATTTTATTATTACTCTTATTATTATTATTACTCATCATTGTTATTATTATTGTTGTTCTAAAACTCGTTGTTATTTATTAACATGTATTTGACTTATATTAATGTACTGTTTATTCTCACGTCGGCTGAAAAAGACATTTGACACATTATTTATCTGAATATTGCGATAAATATTACAATAGTCTCAGTGGTCTAATGGATAAGATGCCTGCCCGGAGAACAGATGATCCAGGTTCGATCCCTGGGAGATAATATTTTTCGCAATATATATTTCCTGTGACGGGGATAATAAGATGGGACTTTAATCGATATCAAGATATTTGATTATCGAAATATTATAGAACCACTACTAGTTGAAAGTCTGCTAAAACTAAGTGGCACGTAGTTGGTAATATAATTATTTGGATTTATTTCATATAAAAATTTAGCAGTCAAGATCCTGCTTGTCGGGAAATGTTTCTTGTTGTTGCACATTTTGTATTCCATCCAATCGTGCAACTGTGTGGACGGTGATTTATAGAATGTATAATAAGTCTCCTTGCCAAAGGACCACAACCAAGGATTTTTTTTCACTAACGTCTTACGATTTATGACCATCGGGTTTATATTGAAAATGGCTCAAATGTGAGCCGAACCGTCTATTATATATTTTATGTGATAACATAATCCGTAATTAAATTGTACGCTACAAGATCTGCGCTTGACTCTCAATAGTCATACTATCTAACTTTTTGATTATTTCATTCAGAGAGTCTTTTAATTCTGTGAATAACTATTAATTTGTACTGACTTATTCTCTCGCATAGTCAACGCAATATGAGACGAATCCGTTCAGCGTGAAGAATTGAGCGCGAACAAGTACGGATAGCGTGTATAAGTAAAAATTTATAATTATTTCTCAAAATAATATCTCAGAAAATAAACGTAGCATATGATTGAATTCGTATAAAATTAACCTTTAATTTAATCATTAAACAATTTTAAAATTAAAAAGATAAATACGAAGTGTTGAAGGAAATTTTAAAAAAAGTTAAAAAAATTTTTTTTATTTCCTTTATGAACTCTTGAAACAATTCAACTTTTGTATAAAACTTTTCTTTTCTGTTATAGTTTTGATGACTTTTACTTTGAAAGAAAGAAACCGATTTTTTTTAGAAGAGATTCCCCCCCTCCCCTTAACGTGCAGCTCAGCACTTATAAAAAAAACATGTATTTCTTATTTTTATCTATGTTTTCACATATTCGAAGCTCATTAAAATCGGGGGGGGGGTACTTCCGCATGTTCCATTGTTAATTATCATTTTGTGAGGATTTAATCTTGCGGGGGGGGGGGCTATCTTGAGAAATCTAATTTAATATTAGGGGGAAAAGTTTTTTTACATACAAAAGTTTTTTTACATAACTATCAGATAGAGATCTGGTCGATGCTTTTATGATCCACTATTATGACATATTAGGTTATACATCATCGGAAAGGTGCTATTTCATATAACATTTTTAAATAGATTGAGCATAGGTTTGAACAATACTGACGCATTCAATCAAATTTGAAAATGAATGAAAATCAGGAACTTTCCGACACATTTTATTTTTTTATTATAAAAAAGGGAAAAACGCTGCGCAAGCCACAGAAAAAATTTGTTTTTATGGAATTTATTTGTTTTTATTAAAAATTCGTATTTATGGAGAGGGTGCTCTAATTCTGCGTTCGGAATTCATTGAACATTTCGGTCAGATATCAGAAGATTCCATCACCGCTCGAGGCTCAGCGCCCGAACCGCCGAATGGCTGTGCCTTAGTAGCGTCGCCGTATTAAAAACATGCTATCCGCCTTTTGTCCTAAACTGTCACATAGATATCTTTTTTGCTAAATTATTTTTATTATATTATATTTGAAGTAAAACATCCTGTATATGTAAAAATATAATTGTAACAATAATTTATAATAATTATAGTTGTAACAATAACTTATAATAATAAGAGTTTTGGTAACAACTTTCCATATCATCCGTGAGATTTTTCATATATGTTTTTAGTGATTTTTTGTCAATAAATTTATTTCACAAAAAATAATAAATATCGAATATAGTTTTGATTAATAAAAGCAAATTTCTATATCGGGGGCTCGAGCCATGCTTGATGCAATCTCTCCTGTCGTGCTCCAGGAGGATTATTTGTATATTTGCCAATGGCGTTGGAGGATGTCGCCGTTGCAGTCCGACCTGCATCCATCGAGAGAATAGGACCATCATCTCTCTGGAATACCGGTCGTAGGGATTCGAAAGAATACATGTATATATGTATATTGTAATATGCGTATATATATATATATATATATGTGTGTATCATTGTATTGTTGACATGTTATTCTAAATATGTTATTTGCGATAAATATCATCATATGCTTTGGTAGTCGAAGGAATAAGATGCCTGCCCGATAAACAGGAGATCCAGGTTCCATTCCTGGTTGAGGTAATATTTTTTCGCAAAATAATTACGAGTTTTCATGACTGGTTCGTGGTCGGGCCCCGCCGTAACGCACACCTCCCTTCTTATGATATGGACATATTCGATCTTTATTATTTTAACGGATCGAATTTCCATTTGCGAATCGCTGCTGAAACGAAACGAAATTGAACCTTTTCTAAAAAAATTGATAACGGGCAATGGGAAGTAAATAATATATGATAATAATGTTCGAAAAAAATCGATCAAAACAAAGTAAGGCACCACAAACAATCGCAAAGATTGACGCTAAAAAAGGTGATGCTATGTGTCTATGAGACTAGAAAGAAATCATCCATTATGAACTGCTACCAGGCAAAACGATTAATTATGATCTCTACTGTTAACAACTAATGTGATTGGAGCAATCCATTCAAAAGTGGCCAGAATTGATCAATAGAAAAGACGTTGTTTTCCATCATGACAACGCTAGGCCACACACATCTTTGATGACTACACAAACATTGAGAGTGCTTGGCTGGGAAGGTTTAATGCATCCATTGTATAGTTTTGACCTTGAACTGTCCGATTACCATTTGTTTCGGTTTTTGCAGAACTCCCTTAATTGAGTAATCTTGACTTCAAGAGGCCTACGAAAATCATTTATATTTTGAAATAAATTATCCAAATTATAATCGAATTAATAGAAAAGATCCGCGATACAAAATTTATAAAATTCGTTATCTATTCGAAGTTGATTAAATCACAAACCGATCCAATCCCAGGGTAAAATATTTAAATGTATGGACCCAAAAACGGACAATTAGAACGTAACATTTAGAAAAATTTTTGACAATGGTAGGATACTAAACGGTTTATGGAAAGAAACGATAGTGAACAGTGAAAAAGAACAATAAATTAAAGGGATCTGCCCAATCAACATCAAGAAATACCATGGAAAATTCAGGAGAGACAAATGAATGAATTGCTAATGGGAGCAACAACGAATGATACAACAGCTTCAGCAACAGCAACGAAATCAAGCTACTAATTTGCCATCAGAAGGAAATGATAAGTAATTTTTTACAATTTTCAATCAGAGAAGTGGTAACGCGCTAGAAGTGGTGTCTAATTTCGATAGAGAAAACATTCCGTTTGTTTATTTCGTCGAAAGTTGCGAAGAAGCATTAAGTATGGTTACACTCACGCAGGAAGTAATTTTAGTATGAGCAATATATAATAAATTAAAAGAGGATGCGTACAGATCGATGTTGGGAAAAACTTTTGAAAATATGCAAGAATTAATTGAATTATTGAGAGCAAAATATGGATCGCGAGAAACAATTTATGAAGCGCAATTTATATCAAAATGGCTTATTTATATTAAAAGAAGGATAAGAAGGTTGCAGCATATGCAAATCGAGTTAGGGAATTAAGAAAGCGAATTCTTGATGCACAGAAAAGAGAAATTGGAGTATTAAGTTTGGAATTTCGAAATTCAATTGAAAAATATTTAAACACAAGCTTCTTACGCGAATTAAATAGAGAAATAATAATATTAAAAGAAGAAACATTTGAAGAGGGACGAGCGACGCAGAGAAAGAATTAGAAACCGTAAACATGATAAGACGTGTAGTACTCGCAGAGAACGCACCGGCTGAAAAACGAGCTTCGACTCGTCATTGAAGCTGAAATAATAACATGTCAATTTTGTCGTAAGGTAGGTCATGCAGCTGATCGTTGTTGGCTAATTAATAAGAATCAAAATCAAAATAGATCGGGATTTTCACAAAATATGCGAAATAATAATAACTATTATAATAACAATAATTATAATAGAAATAATAATCAAATACAATCCGCATTTCTGCGATTTCAATCAAGTTGGAATTCAAATAATCAAAATTCAATAATTACTTGCAGATATTATAAAAAATTAGGTTACACAATTGGAATATCGGAAAAGAATTTTCAATAATAATAATAATAATAATAATAATAATAATAATAATAATAATAATAATAATAATAATAACAACGGCATTCATAATAATAATTATAATAATAATATGAACAATAACAACAATCGTAACAATAACAACAATCGCAACAATAGAAATAATTTTAGACAAAATTTACAAATTCAGGGAAACGGACAGATTCCCGAGAGGAATGGGGCAGCTTCGGGAAAAACCAATGTTCGCCCCGCACGGAAGATCAACGCTCAAGTCGAATCAAATGTAGAGCAATAAATTTTGCTTATATTGAGGAGATAGCAACAGTAAAATTAGAAAGCTTTTAAAGAAACTTTAAATTTTCTTGTAGATAGCGGATCAGGGTCAAGTATAATCAAAAAGAATACTGTAATACCAGATACTTTTGGGGACGGGAATAAAACTAAGTGGAATTACAACGTATTACGTGATCACCACCTTAGGGCTGGCACTGATAGATATCTTAGGATGTCCAGTTTTTTTTCATTTGGTGGAAGATGATTTTCCGATACCACAACATGGGATTCTGGGTTCAGATTTCTTTAAACAATTTCAAGTAAATGTAAATTATCAAGAAAATCAATTAGAATGGAATGATATTATTATATCTTTTGAATTAAAAAACGAACAAGAAGAAGAATTTATAATTCCTGCTAGATCTATTTCACGAATGCATATTAGAGTCGCGAATTCAGAATTGAAGGAAGGATATGTTCCTTAATTGTAACGGTGTTTACTTAGGTGATGCTTTAGTTACAGTTAGGGATGGTAAAGCTTATCTACAAGTAATAAATACAAATGAAGAAGAAGAAAGGGAATTAATTCCCACAATTGAAATATATGAATTTGAAAAAAATGATAAAAAAATCTCAAACTCGACGACCTCAAATGTAAGCTATACAAATACAAGCTCCTGTGCGAACTCAAATTCAAACTCAAAGTCAAGTTCAAATGAAAATCTTAATATAAACTCGAATCCAAGATCATGTTTCTATATAAATCAAAATGAAAGAAAAAATAAAATAATTGATGCATTAAGACTTGAGCATTTAAATAATGAAGAGCGTGAACATGTTGAAAGATTAATAAAGAAAAGTGTCGATTGTTTTCATTTGCCCGGTGAAAATCTTAATCATACTAATGTCTTAAAACATCGCATTCCAACAGTAAATGAGATTCCAATAAATACTAAACAATACAAATTTCCAGTAATTCATAAAGATGAAATTAACAGACAAGTAAATGAATTGTTATAGCAAAATATAATTAAACCACCAAAATCACCTTATAATACGTCTGTGGATAGTCCCTAAGAAGTCGGACTCGAAAGGAAACAAGAGATAGAGAATGGTGCTAGATTTCTGTGACCTAAATGATAAGACAGTAGGTGACGCGTATCCACTTCCAAACATAACAGAAATATTCGATCAGCTGGATGGTGCAAAATATTTTTCTGTATTCGACCTTGCTTCAGGTTTTCATCAAATCAAAATGCATCCGAATGATAGTCATAAAACAGCATTTTCTATCCACCATAGTCATTATGAATTTGATAGAATGCCTTTTGGACTTAAAAATGCGCCTGCCACATTTCAAAGATTAATGGATTTAGTTTTGACGGGAATGTAAGGAAGCGAAATTTTTGTATACCTAGATGATATAGTATTATATGCTAGTTCATTAACAGAACACGTAATTAAATTTGAGAAATTAATTTCACGATTAATAGAAACAAATTTACAAAATTACAACTAGACAAATGTGAATTTTTAAGAAGGGAAGTAACTTATTTAGGACATATAATTGGAGAAAATAGAATTCGACTTGATCCTAAAAAGATTGAAGCAATTCAAAATTTTCCAATTCCTAAAAATGCAAAAAATATAAAACAATTTCTTGGATTAGCTGGGTATTATCGAAGATTTATTAAAGGATTTTCAAAAATAGCTAAACCATTAACCAATTTACTAAAAAAGAATATAGAGTTTAAATGAGAAGATAAAGAACAAGACTGTTTTAATACGTTAAGAAATGCGTTATGTGAGGAACCAATATTACAATATCCTGATTTTACAAAACCTTTTCTTTTAACTACTGACGCTTCTGGAACAGCAATAGGTGCAATTTTAAGGTCAGATTGGAAAAGATCAACCGATTAGTTATGCTTCACAAGTATTAAATGCAGAGAAAAGTTATTCGACTATAAAAAAAGAATTATTAGCAATTGTATATGCTGTTCAACATTTTCGATCTTATATTTATGGTAAAAAATTTTTCTTAATTATCGATCATAAACTATTAACTTGATTTCATAAACTGAAAAATCCAACTTCTCGTTTAGCAAAATGGAGAATAAAATTGGCTGAATATGATTATGAAATAATATATAAACCAGGAAAAATTAATAATGCTGATGCTTTATCTAGAAACCTTACAATAAATATATATCCAATACGATATTCAATCTCAATACGATAAAATAGAAGAGTGTTCAGAAGATGAGAAAGCAAGATACGCAAAACCAAGAACTTTACCATCTTCACCAAGAAGAAGAACAATGGAAGAACCAGAGTCATTAGTTTCAGGAATGCAGACGCGTAATACAGAAAAGTTAGAAAGAGAAAGCATGCCATTTACTAAAAAAAAATTAAATGAACCTTTATTTTATGAACATACATTTCAGACAGAAATACATAATAATCCACTAAATCAAACAGACGAAACTGATGACTCAGAGAAGTTATTTAATAATAGCACAAAAAACAATAATACAAAACTCCACACTAGATTCAAAAATTACGAAGATGCAGAAAGTTATGATGAACCAAATTCAAAAAATTATAATAATTCAAATTCACAAATACCACCAAATCTTTTACAGATTTTGGATAACTTAACAGGAAATAATAGTGAAATTAATCAAGGAGAAATTCAAGAAAATTTAATGCCAGAAAGTGAGAATGAAGAAAATAAAAATTATCCAAGGATTGACCAAATTTTCATTGATGACTACATTGGAGAAAAAGAAGATATTGAAGAAGATAATGAAAAAAAATTTGACAAAGACGAAGACAATGACAGAGAACTTACAATGAAATGACTTTTGACGAAATAAATGACACAACTGAAAGACAAATAATGACACGCGGACAAAAGCAAAGTATAATAAACCGTCGTGACAAAATTTTTATCCAAAAAGGAAATTATTTGTACTTTTAAATTGCAGATGGTAAATCTTGTAATAACATCAAAAACATTACAAAATAGAAATTTAATTCCTTAAATTAAAGAAGGAAAAATAGGAAATATTGAAATAGTAAAGAAAGGAAATAAATTTCATCTAATTTTTATTTGCAAAAATAATATTAATGAAAAGATAACTAAGGAAACATTGCATTGTTTAACTATTAAATTACGAAAAGCAATTAAGGAAAATTCAATAAAAATTTTAAATATTGCAAAAACACAAGAAATTGATAATATAAAATGGGAAGAAATTTTAAATCGAATTCGAGAATCCATTATAGGAATTCCAGTTAAATTAATAATTTGTCACGGTCTAGTCAGAATTCCGGAAGTTGAAAATCGAAAAAATATAATAGAAGAAGCTCATTCATCAAAAATTGGAGGACATAAAGGAGTAACTAAAACATATAATCGAATTAGGCAAAATTTTTATTGGGATAATTTAAAGACTGAAATTCGAAATTATATAAATCAATGTGTACAATGTCAAATAAAAAAGTTAGTTCAAGTCAAAACCAAACAACCTATGTTAATAACTGACACACCCTTTTCTTCATTTGAAAAAATACAATGTACAATACAATCGGACCTTTATCAGAAAGATCAAAAGGAAATTCCTATATCCTAACAATCCAAGATCACTTAATCAAATTTTCCTTAGCAATACCTTTAAAATCAATAACTGCCGTAAAAGTCGCTAATGCATTATTAAAATATTTTAATATTTTATTTGTATTTTTGAAGTCCCTAAGGCTATATTAACAGATCAAGGAATGAATTTTATGAGTAACTTAATGAAAAGATTTACAAAACAATTTCGAATTAAACAATTTAAAACAACATCCTTTTATCCACAAGCCAATGGAGCTTTGGAAAGATCTCATTTAGTATTAATTGAATATTTGAAACAATATATTAATAAATTTACTGAATGGGATGAATTATTAGAATATGCAACTTTTTCTTATAATATCAGTACACATGAATCAATTGGATATACTCCACATGAGTTAGTGTTTGACAAAGTAGCCAGACAACCGTCCAGTGAAATAATTAATGATACAGAAAAAGGAAAAACATATGACAATTATTTATGTAAATTAATGACAAATATTCATAATTTACAAGAATTGGCTTGAAAATATTTGATAGCTTCAAAAATTAAATCTAAACATTATTATGATCGAAAAATTAATTCACAAGAATTTCAAATTAATGATCAAGTTTTCCTTTTATGTGAACCTAGAAAAGAAAAATTAGGTGATGAATATTCCGGATCATATATAATGGATAATTATGTAATGGATATTTTACCAAATGGAAATATCAAAATTTTTTTTAAAGGAAAATCAAAGATTGTTCATCCTAACAAAATTCGAAAAACGACAGTTAAGAAATTAAACTTGTACCACGCAACAACTTCAATTTCACTTATAATAATATTTTTTTTAAAACAGATGAAAGCGAAAATCTTCCTCTTAATTCTCCAGAACATCTTGGTAGAAGAAAATTATGGAATTATCGGCTTTGACTGCGGAACATCCAACCTGAATATCACAACATTGTCATTATTGGAAACAGAAGAATGTAATATACTGCTAATCGAACCACAAATACAAAAAACTAAAATTCAATTATTACAATTGTCGAAATTCGAATCTATCAATATTATACAATGTAAAATTTCAATCTTGCGAATAATTTATTATTGCGGCATGTATTCACATATATCAACTGTAGAAAATGCGTAAGCAGAATATATAATTGACACAACATTCGACCAATGTAAAAATATGCACAAAACTGGAACACTAACTGTAAACGTAAATAACATAATTAACGAATTAAAAATAAATTATACAACTTCACGACTAATTATTTTTGATGGATCTGTAACAATCGATGGAAAATGTTTAGGAACACAATATTCAGATCTTTATGGAACTTGGCAAGATATAACTGTACAAGAAATAATGACTATAAGTTTGTTTTCATATCAAGCTACAATAAATATTGAAACAAATCAAATTCATTTAAAAACAGGAACAATTTGTCAATATTCAGATGGACATTGCATAGATATTGAGGGTAGATTTACTTTTTGAGAAACTAGACCGACAAATTTTTGTAAATTTAATTATTATAATATATTATATGAAGAAAAAACAAACTGATTAGTAATATAAATGAAAAATTACAAATAATTTATTCCTTGTCAACTCAAGATATAACTTTTGCATTTACTCAAACTGGAGAAGAATTTCTTTGCGGATATACTTTAATAAAAACAGAACATCCAAAATTATTATTTATATTAATTAATATTATTAATAATATTTATTATTTAATATTAATTCTTAAAATTAAAAATGAATGGACTTTTATTTATAAACGAAAATTATTGATCAGTTGAAAATTTAAATATTTTTACTTACGTAAATTCAAAATTTATTATTTGTTTATGTAGAAAGACACATACGAACACAAATGAATCATTTGTACACAGATGTACTTAAACAACGCTGCAATTTGAAGCAACAAATTATGAAAAATGCGCTCAGTATAGAGCACATTCTCCAGACGATTTTGCATATCAAATTATGAAAGGATCTGGATATATGGCAGTAATATCAGGAGAAATCGTCCATATAATCAAATGTACTCCAGTCGAAGTTAAAATTCATCATACGAAGGAATGTTATCAACAATTAATATTAAAAGGAAATGAAACATACTTTTTAGCACCACGAACCCATATTCTTTTCAAAACTCCAATTACTTGCAGCAGAATAATTCCAACAATATATTATTTAAACGATGAATGGTATAAAATGGTATAAAATTACATCAATTCTGAAATACAATAAATCTGTTAAAACTGACACCGAAGACGAAACCAACTTAGCAATACAACCCTCATCATTGGCATCATTGGCAGCAAGCGGCATATATACAAACAGCGAACTCGAAAATTTACGAGCCCATATCATATTTCCAACGAAGAAAAACGGAATTTTAAACACAATGGCTCATGGTGTAATGGGAGAACCGACCTTATCTCAAGGAATATCATTCTTTCATCTTCTCGACGAAAATTCTTTATATAAAATTACTGAATCTGCATGGAAGAAAATTTGGGGAACATTTCTATCTATCGGCAATGCAAGTGCAGGATTAATTGGACTATATTTCTGCATAAGAACAATCAAACTAATAATAGACACTCTAATTCATGGCTAGGCTCTTCACATAATTTATGGTTGGTCAGTACGAGTAGTTTGAAAAGTTTTGAACCTTAACATGAAGATGACGTTACTCGTTAAAACCATTCTAGTACTACAATAGTATATACTTTGAAAGACTTGTGAAAATTTCAGCCATTTTGGACGCTCAGTTGTTGTTTGACAGTCGTTTCAGTCGATGTCAGTGTTTTTGTAAAAATGGAAAAAATTGAATATCGTGCCGTGATTAAATTCTTACATTTGAAAGACAATACACCTGCGCAAATTAAAATCGAGTTGGACGCTGTTTACGGGGACTCTGTCCCATCATTTGCTACCGTAAAAAGATGGGCAGCTTTAAACGTAGTTGTACCAGCTTGGCTGATGATGAGTTCGGGACGGCCAAAAACTGCGACCACTGCTGACAACATCGAAAATGTTCACCAAATGGTATTGGACGACCGTCGAATCAAGATTAGAGAGATAGCAGAGGCTATGGGCATATCAAAAGAACACGTTTGTCATATATTGACTGAAGAATTGGATATGCGCAAGCTATCCGAGCGTTGGGTGCCGCGCTTGCTCACTTTGGACCAAAAACGAATTCGAATGAACATTTCCAAGGCCCTGTTGGAGTGGTTCAAGCGAAATAAGTCAGATTTTTTGCGTCGATTTATAACTGTAAATGAAACTTGGATCCACCACTACATTCCAGAGACAAAAGAACAATCAAAACAGTGGACTGCAAAGGGTAAACCTGCTCCGAAAAAGGTGAAGATGGTTCCATCAGCTGGGAAGATAATGGCGACTGTTTTTTGGGATAGTCACGGAATTGTGTGTATCGACTATCTTGAAAAAGATAAAACAATAACGGGAGCGTATTACGCATCATTACTTGATAAGTTGAAGGCAGAAATTGCAAAGAAACGGCCGTATTTGAAGAAGAAGAAAGTGCTGTTCCATCAAGACAACGTACCTGCTCACACTTCGGCTGTCGCCATGGCCAAAATTCACGAACTGCACTTCGAATTGGTTGACCATCCACCGTATTCACCAGACCGTAGGCCCCCAGTGATTTTTTCCTATTTCCTAAGCTTAAAGTTTCGCTTGGAGGACAGAGATTTTCATCAAATGAGGAAGTCATCGCATACGTAAACGCCTATTTTGCGGAGCAAGACGCCAACTATTATTTGAAGGGATTAAAGAGGTTAGAGTATCGATGGGAAAAGTGTATCGACTTAAAAGGAGATTATGTTGAAAAATAAAATTATATTTGACCGAAAAAATACTTGTTTCTATGTTAGGCTCAAAACTTTTCAGAGTATCCTCGTATATATATATATATATATATATATATATATATATATATATATATATATAGACTAACATAGAAACAAGTATTTTATATATATATATATATATAGTATCGTGTATATATATATATATATATATATATATATATATATATATACATATAATCGCAGTAAAAAAAAATATAACAAAAAAGAAATCAACAAACATTATATCACATTCTCTCCTTTTATTGAGGAGTATAGTGTCCTCCTTTATCTGCTCCCCCACTTTCCTCCATTCCTACTCTCCTCTCATATAGCGTATATAAGGGAACTCCACCGGAGAAGCAGTATAGTATCAGGCTGCCCTTCGCCCTGATGAAGTGAACTCCAATGTTCACAAAACGTTGGCATTCAACAATGCATAATAAAATGTAAAAAATATTTACTTACCCGTAAAAAATATTTACTTTTTTAAAAATAGTAACTGTGAAAGTCTTAAAAGCAAATAAAATAAATATAATAGTAATTTTTTTTAGATGCAGAAACAACAGAAAAAAATAGAAAATTTTAAAAAAATACTAGGGAATCCAGAATTGAAATGTATTTCGAGATCGAACAGAAAATCCATGTAGCGACATATTTTATCAAACCACACCGCCAGGAAAACGAATTTACGAAGATTGTTTTGATCAAAGGTTAATTTTAAAGGCTATAAATATACATGCTCTTTGGAGCGTGACACAAATTTTTTGTATTCTAAATGAAAGCAATGAAGATGTTAAGATCAAATACTCAATTTGTAATAAAATATTAATGCAAATACAAAGACTAATCGATTGCTCAGAATATTCCAAAAATTATGTCTTAGAGAAAAAAATCAGTTACAGAAGAAATTATAATCACTAAAACATATGTAACAGATAAATATTGAATAAAAAAAATTAAATTACCTTCTCATTGCAATAAATAAATGAATAAATAAAATAAAATAAATAAATAAAAAAAAATTAAAACAAACAAACAAATAAAAAAAGAAAAGGTGGAGCATATTTCGCATTTAAACCATATTGTTTTATAATTACATAACCAATTCATTAATCCAATAAAGTTATTAACATAATAGAAATAATTAGTATAATTAATATATATTTTATATATATATATATATATATATATATGTTCAAAAAAAAATAAAAAACAATAAATAATAATAATAATAATAATAATAATAATAATAAATATATAAAAAAATAATAAATAAAATATAATAATAATAGTAGCTAATTTTTGCATTATTAACATAGAAATAAGTAAATTTTATACAGGATTAACCAGTATTATTCATAGTAACATAAGGTATTATGTATGACTTAAGGGGGGAGATGTCACGGCTATCTAAATCTTATAACTTTAAATAAAAGAATGCGTGTTTTACGATAAAAATATTGATTTATTGATTGAAATCCTGTTGGTACACTAGCGATCAAAAATACCTTCCCCTTTAAGTTAATAGCGTTTCAGGCAGAATATATCCAGTATATCGCATCTAGGTATTCATAGATCATGTTAAGTTCGACAGCGTTGCCTCGTGCCGCTTGTCAAAATCGGTCAGAGTGACAGCTCCTCGAGAAAAAAATAATATTAGCTAATTAAACAGATAATCAATCGGATATCAATCGGGACCTAGATGCGATATAACTGGGTATATTCTGTTTGAAATGCTATTAAGGAAGAAGGCATTTTTGGCCGCTAGTGTATCAGGTTACACCTGTTGCTAACGGAGATTCAGATGACACTTCTAAGAAAGAACTTTCCCCCTCTTAATTATGCGTTCGGAAGTAGGAAATGAAAAGTTCGCGCGAGAAGTTCTGATCATCTATAAATATGAATGCGGAGAAAGCGCTTGAATTTTAGTTTTTATTTTTGTTTTGTTTGGGACGCAGTTATTAAAAATTAGTCACAGTCATAAGTCGGGCGTAATTATTGTCATTCTTATCGTTATCGTAGACCTTAGCGTTGAATTCTTAAATTTGTAACAGATTGCTGTTTGTAATCATTCTCTTGAGGAGAATTTAAATCTATTTAAGTTAAAAGCCTTCTTAATTTAATAAAGATAATTTTAAATTAAAAACAATAAAAGAATTGAAATCTTATACTTCTTTCTTAATTACTTTTTAATTGAAATCAAGAAAATAATTCTAAATCCAAATTCGGTCGCTGACAAAGAGCGT
The DNA here is from genome assembly GCF_055798465.1 of Pogonomyrmex barbatus. Classification (NCBI taxonomy): domain Eukaryota; kingdom Metazoa; phylum Arthropoda; class Insecta; order Hymenoptera; family Formicidae; genus Pogonomyrmex; species Pogonomyrmex barbatus. The sequence continues at coordinate 190,477 of NW_028297122.1, forward strand.
AGCATAGCAGTTAGTCACAGCCAATGATGTTGCAACTCAATAATTTGAATTTAGAGTTTTAACCAATAAATAATTAATTTCAAAAAGCATTCATGCCCAAAAGAGGGGGGCGCAGAAATCAAATAAAAAGATTTCAATTAAATTTAAGATTTCAACTTAAAATTTAAGATTTCAATTAAATCAATTTAAGATTTAAGATTTCAATTAAATCAAACAATAATTTCGAATAAAAATCCCTTCCAATTATTTCAAAGGCTTAAAGAATTAGAAAAACGATCTAAAATTAAAACAAATAAATTCTTAAATATAAATTGAATAAAATCAATTTTAAAATAAACTATTCAAATTATAATCAAATTATTAGAAAAGATCCGCGATAAAATTTATAAAATTCATTATCTATTCGGAGTTGATTAAATCACAAATCGGTCCAATCCCAGGGTAAAGTATTTAAATGTATTGACCCAAAAACGGACAATCAGAACATAACAATATCGATGGAATAATGGCTTTATCCGGAAAACGGCAAAGATCATCGATCAAAACGGCACATATTTGGTTGGTAAAAAGTTTGTTTTAAACGATTTAAAAAATATGTTTCAATTATGCTCCAATTTGTAAAAAGACTTTTTCTCTAATCCAATAGTTAAACAGTTAAATATCATTGTGATATGGGTTGGATTAAGTTGGATCTTTTGATAGTGAAGCTTATCGTGGAGAAAAAGGGACACGCTGCCTCCATACACTTTTTAACGCGAAGCAAAGTTCCACATGAGTTTACAATAGAGTCTTATATACAGAGAGAAGTGACATCGAACCTTTATTGCTTCGAATATAGTTCTTTTAATTGCGCATTCCATTTTTCCAGTACCTTAATTGAAGCAGCCATGTTGTATCCATTGTTACATTGTTTCAATATCATCAAACTCTATGATATAAACATACTTTGTCAGCATGCTCTTTCAGCATACTCTTGAAACGATTCAACTTTTGTATAAAACTTTTGTATAAAACTTTTTTTTTATCTGTTTTAGTTTTGACGACATTTATTTTGAAAGAAGAAAACCGATTTTTTTAGAGGATTTTCGCCTCCTTAACGTGCAGCTCAGAACATATAAAAAAATACGTTTTTTTTATTTTTGTGTATGTTTTAATATATTCGAAGCTCATTAAAATCGGAGGGGGGACACTTCCGTGAGTTCCTTTTGTCAGATACTCTTTTTAGGTTATGTTACAAAAACATTAATTATAACAAAATACGAAACAATATTATAAAAACTACTATCTCTGAGAAAACACTTTCTAGTTTGTGTTTATATATTCAAATTTTTATTTTTAACTTTTATTTAAAAAATATCGTCCAAAAGTAAAGTAGTATGTCGGTTTTGGTGATTTTTCTTTATTATAAATTAAATTTTTTAGTTCCTATATTTTCTTAATTTTTTACTGACCAAACCTTACCTTTCAAATATGTCTATATAACTTATGCAGTATAGATAAATATTAGAAAGATAAAAAAAGGGTGTCAAGTATAGTGGAATACTTCAAAATGTCTGATATCACTATAAAATTACCTTTTTTTTAAAAAAAGATAAAAAAAGAGTGTCAAATATAGTGGATATTGCCAACTCAAATGATTATGTAAAATTTATATAAAAGATTTGATATCAATAATTGGCGCCAAGTTATAGTTTTACAAACATGAAGCTACAAGTCTATTTTAGTCAAATTATATATTTCAATCGTATAAAAGATTTGATAAACCACTGTTTTAAAAAAATAAAACTCAAGTAGTAGTTTCTTTAATTTAAAAATAATAAAAACCAAATTATATGTATATCTTTCTATCCATTAAAAACTTCTTTTTCTAACCCAAGTGGTAGTAATTATTTAGCTTTAAAATATTTTTATATCACAAAATTGCTTTACTCAATTTACGTTTTTATTACAAAGAATTATAAAGTAACAGTATAAAATAAATGATAAAATTTTATTTAAATAAAAAAAATTTTTATGTAAAAACACTTGGCGCCGCTTAGATCAAATGGAAATGTAAAACTAATGATGAGATTATTTGAATGTTACAAATAAAGGCAAAATTTATTATTTAATATGATTAAATTATAATTACACACACACACACACACACACACACACACACACACACACACACACACACACACACACACACACACACCCATCCACCCACCCACGCACGCACGCACGCACGCACGCACGCACGCACGCACGCACGCACGCACGCACGCACGCACGCACGCACGCACGCACGCACGCACGCACGCACGCACGCACGCACGCACGCACGCACGCACGCACGCACGCACGCACGCACGCACGCACGCACGCACGCACGCACGCACGCACGCACGCACGCACGCACGCACGCACGCACGCACGCACGCACGCACGCACGGCACGCACGCACGCACGCACGCACGCACGCACGCACGCACGCACGCACGCACGCACGCACGCACGCACGCACGCGCACGCACGCACCGCACGCACTGCACGGCACGCACGCACGCACGCACGCACGCACGCACGCACGCACGCACGCACGCACGCACGCACACACACATCTTATTCATATTTTTTTTAGAGAGGTAATGAGCAGCGCCAAGTGTTTTTACATAAAAAATTTTTTTTATTTAAATAAAATTTTATCATTTATTTTAATACTGTTACTTTATAATTCTTTCTAATAAAAACGTAAATTGAGTAAAGCAATTTTGTGATATATAAATATTTTAAAGCTAAATAATTACTGACCGACTTGGGTTAGAAACAAGAAGTTTTCTAATGGATAGGAAAGATATACATATAATTTGGTTTTTATTATTTTTAAATTAAAGAAACTACTACTTGAGTTTTATGTTTTTAAAAACAG
>NW_028297123.1:7500-25000 GCF_055798465.1 Pogonomyrmex barbatus
GCTCGGGTGGTACCTCCGACGTAGCCGCGTGACAAAGTCCACTCGCGGCGTGTTGCTTTCGCTCTCGGCGGTACCTCCGGCGTACGGGCCATGCAAAAGTCGGCTCGCGGCGTGTTGCTTTCGTTCTCGGCGGTACCTCCGACGGGCTCGGGAGGTACCTCCGACGGTGTCGCACGACAAAGTCCACTCGCGGCGTGTTGCTTTCGCTCTCGGCGGTACCTCCGGCTTACGGGCGATGCAAAAGTCGACTCGCGGCGTGTTGCTTTCGCTCTCGGCGGTACCTCCGGACGCTCGCTCGGGCGGTACCTCCGTCGATGTCGCACGATAAAGTCCGCGCGCGGCGTGTTGCTTTCGTTCTCGGCGGTACCTCCGGCTGGCTCGGGCAGTACCTCCGACATTGTCGCGCGACAAAGTCCACTCGCGGCGTGTTGCTTTCGCTCTCGGCGGTACCTCCGGCTTTCGGGCGATGCAAAAGTCGACTCGCGGCGTGTTGCTTTCTTTCTCGGCGGTACCTCCGACGGGCTCGGGCGGTACCTCCGACGGTGTCGCACGACAAAGTCAGCGCGCGGCGTGTTGCTTTCGTTCTCGGCGGTACCTCCGACGGGCTCGGGCTGTACCTCCGACATTGTCGCGCGACAAAGTCCACTCGCGGCGTGTTGCTTTCGCTCTCGGCGGTACCTCCGGCTTTCGGGCGATGCAAAAGTCGACTCGCGGCGTGTTGCTTTCTTTCTCGGCGGTACCTCCGACGGGCTCGGGCGGTACCTCCGTCGATGTCGCACGATAAAGTCCGCGCGCGGCGTGTTGCTTTCGTTCTCGGCGGTACCTCCGGCTGGCTCGGGCAGTACCTCCGACATTGTCGCGCGACAAAGTCCACTCGCGGCGTGTTGCTTTCGCTCTCGGCGGTACCTCCGGCTTTCGGGCGATGCAAAAGTCGACTCGCGGCGTGTTGCTTTCTTTCTCGGCGGTACCTCCGACGGGCTCGGGCGGTACCTCCGACGGTGTCGCACGACAAAGTCAGCGCGCGGCGTGTTGCTTTCGTTCTCGGCGGTACCTCCGACGGGCTCGGGCTGTACCTCCGGCTTTCGGGCGATGCAAAGGTCGACTCGCGGCGTGTTGCTTTCGCTCTCGGCGGTACCTCCGGACGCTCGCTCGGGCGATACATCCGTCGATGTCGCACGATAAAGTCCGCGCGCGGCGTGTTGCTTTCTCTCTCGGCGGTACCTCCGACGGGCTCGGGCTGTACCTCCGACATTGTCGCGCGACAAAGTCCACTCGCGGCGTGTTGCTTTCGCTCTCGGCGGTACCTCCGGCGTACGGCCGATGCAAAAGTCGGCTCGCGGCGTGTTGCTTTCGTTCTCGGCGGTACCTCCGGCAGGCTCGGGCTGTACCTCCGACATTGTCGCGCGACAAAGTCCACTCGCGGCGTGTTGCTTTCGCTTTCGGCGGTACCTCCGGCTTTCGGGCGATGCAAAAGTCGACTCGCGGCGTGTTGCTTTCTTTCTCGGCGGTACCTCCGACGGGCTCGGGCAGTACCTCCGACGGTGTCGCACGACAAAGTCCGCGCGCGGCGTGTTGCTTTCGTTCTCGGCGGTACCTCCGACGGGCTCGGGCATTACCTCCGACGTTGCCGCGCGACAAAGTCCACTCGCGGCGTGTTGCTTTCGCTCTCGGCGATACCTCCGGCGTACGGGCGATGCAAAAGTCGGCTCGCGGCGTGTTGCTTTCGTTCTCGGCGGTACCTCCGGCGTAAGGGCGATGCAAAAGTTGGCTCGCGGCGTGTTGCTTTCGCTCTCGGCGGTACCTCCGACGGGCTCGGGCAGTACCTCCGGCGTACGGGCGATGCAAAAGTCGACTCGCGGCGTGTTGCTCTTCGCTCTCGGCGGAACCTCCGATTAGCCGGGCAGCGCAATAAATAACTTTCGTATTAATAAATAAACATTTATTCGTCATTGATATCTGGATTGGTGCCTTTGATAAAGTGTTGCTGTTATCCGTGTTTATATCTTTACTTTTAAAGCATTCATGCATGAATGCTGTCCCTAATAACGTATCACACGCATTGGAGTGTTTGCGTGGGAATACTTTTAGTGTTTCTGTATTAGAAGGTGCATAATGCTTAGTTATTACAGTTATGTTAATTTTTAAACTTATATAACGAAATATAATGTTTATATTGTAATATTATATTTTACTATGCAATTATATAAGTATTGATATTTTAAGGACACAGGATTATAAAATTGTAGCACACGAATGACTGATACTTTAATCGCGCCTCCCGCGGACAGGCACTACACAGGCTCGCGCGCTGCGTGTTGCTTTCGCAAACGCTAAAGTCCGCTCGCGGCGTGTTGCTTTCGCACGACGTGGCGCGCACGGCCGTTCGTGCGTTAAAGTCCGCTCGCGGCGTGTTGCTTTCGCAAACGCTAAAGTCCGCTCGCGGCGTGTTGCTTTCGCAAACGTTAAGTCCGCTCGCGGCGTGTTGCTTTCGCAAACGTTAAGTCCGCTCGCGGCGTGTTGCTTTCGCACGACGTGGCGCGTACGGCCGTTCGTGCGTTAAAGTCCGCTCGCGGCGTGTTGCTTTCGCAAACGCTAAAGTCCGCTCGCGGCGTGTTGCTTTCGCAAACGCTAAAGTCCGCTCGCGGCGTGTTGCTTTCGCAAACGTTAAGTCCGCTCGCGGCGTGTTGCTTTCGCAAACGCTAAAGTCCGCTCGCGGCGTGTTGCTTTCGCAAACGTTAAGTCCGCTCGCGGCGTGTTGCTTTCGCACGACGTGGCGCGTACGGCCGTTCGTGCGTTAAAGTCCGCTCGCGGCGTGTTGCTTTCGCAAACGCTAAAGTCCGCTCGCGGCGTGTTGCTTTCGCAAACGTTAAGTCCGCTCGCGGCGTGTTGCTTTCGCAAACGTTAAGTCCGCTCGCGGCGTGTTGCTTTCGCACGACGTGGCGCGTACGGCCGTTCGTGCGTTAAAGTCCGCTCGCGGCGTGTTGCTTTCGCACGACGTGGCGCGTACGGCCGTTCGTGCGTTAAAGTCCGCTCGCGGCGTGTTGCTTTCGCACGACGTGGCGCGTACGGCCGTTCGTGCGTTAAAGTCCGCTCGCGGCGTGTTGCTTTCGCACGACGTGGCGCGTACGGCCGTTCGTGCGTTAAAGTCCGCTCGCGGCGTGTTGCTTTCGCAAACGCTAAAGTCCGCTCGCGGCGTGTTGCTTTCGCAAACGCTAAAGTCCGCTCGCGGCGTGTTGCTTTCGCAAACGTTAAGTCCGCTCGCGGCGTGTTGCTTTCGCACGACGTGGCGCGTACGGCCGTTCGTGCGTTAAAGTCCGCTCGCGGCGTGTTGCTTTCGCAAACGCTAAAGTCCGCTCGCGGCGTGTTGCTTTCGCAAACGCTAAAGTCCGCTCGCGGCGTGTTGCTTTCGCAAACGCTAAAGTCCGCTCGCGGCGTGTTGCTTTCGCAAACGTTAAGTCCGCTCGCGGCGTGTTGCTTTCGCAAACGCTAAAGTCCGCTCGCGGCGTGTTGCTTTCGCAAACGTTAAGTCCGCTCGCGGCGTGTTGCTTTCGCACGACGTGGCGCGTACGGCCGTTCGTGCGTTAAAGTCCGCTCGCGGCGTGTTGCTTTCGCACGACGTGGCGCGTACGGCCGTTCGTGCGTTAAAGTCCGCTCGCGGCGTGTTGCTTTCGCAAACGCTAAAGTCCGCTCGCGGCGTGTTGCTTTCGCTCTCGGCGGTACCTCCGGCGTACGGGCCATGCAAAAGTCGGCTCGCGGCGTGTTGCTTTCGTTCTCGGCGGTACCTCCGACGGGCTCGGGAGGTACCTCCGACGGTGTCGCACGACAAAGTCCACTCGCGGCGTGTTGCTTTCGCTCTCGGCGGTACCTCCGGCTTACGGGCGATGCAAAAGTCGACTCGCGGCGTGTTGCTTTCGCTCTCGGCGGTACCTCCGGACGCTCGCTCGGGCGGTACCTCCGTCGATGTCGCACGATAAAGTCCGCGCGCGGCGTGTTGCTTTCGTTCTCGGCGGTACCTCCGGCTGGCTCGGGCAGTACCTCCGACATTGTCGCGCGACAAAGTCCACTCGCGGCGTGTTGCTTTCGCTCTCGGCGGTACCTCCGGCTTTCGGGCGATGCAAAAGTCGACTCGCGGCGTGTTGCTTTCTTTCTCGGCGGTACCTCCGACGGGCTCGGGCGGTACCTCCGACGGTGTCGCACGACAAAGTCAGCGCGCGGCGTGTTGCTTTCGTTCTCGGCGGTACCTCCGACGGGCTCGGGCTGTACCTCCGACATTGTCGCGCGACAAAGTCCACTCGCGGCGTGTTGCTTTCGCTCTCGGCGGTACCTCCGGCTTTCGGGCGATGCAAAGGTCGACTCGCGGCGTGTTGCTTTCGCTCTCGGCGGTACCTCCGGACGCTCGCTCGGGCGATACATCCGTCGATGTCGCACGATAAAGTCCGCGCGCGGCGTGTTGCTTTCTCTCTCGGCGGTACCTCCGACGGGCTCGGGCTGTACCTCCGACATTGTCGCGCGACAAAGTCCACTCGCGGCGTGTTGCTTTCGCTCTCGGCGGTACCTCCGGCGTACGGGCCATGCAAAAGTCGGCTCGCGGCGTGTTGCTTTCGTTCTCGGCGGTACCTCCGACGGGCTCGGGAGGTACCTCCGACGGTGTCGCACGACAAAGTCCACTCGCGGCGTGTTGCTTTCGCTCTCGGCGGTACCTCCGGCTTACGGGCGATGCAAAAGTCGACTCGCGGCGTGTTGCTTTCGCTCTCGGCGGTACCTCCGGACGCTCGCTCGGGCGGTACCTCCGTCGATGTCGCACGATAAAGTCCGCGCGCGGCGTGTTGCTTTCGTTCTCGGCGGTACCTCCGGCTGGCTCGGGCAGTACCTCCGACATTGTCGCGCGACAAAGTCCACTCGCGGCGTGTTGCTTTCGCTCTCGGCGGTACCTCCGGCTTTCGGGCGATGCAAAAGTCGACTCGCGGCGTGTTGCTTTCTTTCTCGGCGGTACCTCCGACGGGCTCGGGCGGTACCTCCGACGGTGTCGCACGACAAAGTCAGCGCGCGGCGTGTTGCTTTCGTTCTCGGCGGTACCTCCGACGGGCTCGGGCTGTACCTCCGACATTGTCGCGCGACAAAGTCCACTCGCGGCGTGTTGCTTTCGCTCTCGGCGGTACCTCCGGCTTTCGGGCGATGCAAAGGTCGACTCGCGGCGTGTTGCTTTCGCTCTCGGCGGTACCTCCGGACGCTCGCTCGGGCGATACATCCGTCGATGTCGCACGATAAAGTCCGCGCGCGGCGTGTTGCTTTCTCTCTCGGCGGTACCTCCGACGGGCTCGGGCTGTACCTCCGACATTGTCGCGCGACAAAGTCCACTCGCGGCGTGTTGCTTTCGCTCTCGGCGGTACCTCCGGCGTACGGCCGATGCAAAAGTCGGCTCGCGGCGTGTTGCTTTCGTTCTCGGCGGTACCTCCGGCAGGCTCGGGCTGTACCTCCGACATTGTCGCGCGACAAAGTCCACTCGCGGCGTGTTGCTTTCGCTTTCGGCGGTACCTCCGGCTTTCGGGCGATGCAAAAGTCGACTCGCGGCGTGTTGCTTTCTTTCTCGGCGGTACCTCCGACGGGCTCGGGCAGTACCTCCGACGGTGTCGCACGACAAAGTCCGCGCGCGGCGTGTTGCTTTCGTTCTCGGCGGTACCTCCGACGGGCTCGGGCATTACCTCCGACGTTGCCGCGCGACAAAGTCCACTCGCGGCGTGTTGCTTTCGCTCTCGGCGATACCTCCGGCGTACGGGCGATGCAAAAGTCGGCTCGCGGCGTGTTGCTTTCGTTCTCGGCGGTACCTCCGGCGTAAGGGCGATGCAAAAGTTGGCTCGCGGCGTGTTGCTTTCGCTCTCGGCGGTACCTCCGACGGGCTCGGGCAGTACCTCCGGCGTACGGGCGATGCAAAAGTCGACTCGCGGCGTGTTGCTCTTCGCTCTCGGCGGAACCTCCGATTAGCCGGGCAGCGCAATAAATAACTCTCGTATTAATAAATAAACATTTATTCGTCATTGATATCTGGATTGGTGCCTTTGATAAAGTGTTGCTGTTATCCGTGTTTATATCTTTACTTTTAAAGCATTCATGCATGAATGCTGTCCCTAATAACGTATCACACGCATTGGAGTGTTTGCGTGGGAATACTTTTAGTGTTTCTGTATTAGAAGGTGCATAATGCTTAGTTATTACAGTTATGTTAATTTTTAAACTTATATAACGAAATATAATGTTTATATTGTAATATTATATTTTACTATGCAATTATATAAGTATTGATATTTTAAGGACACAGGATTATAAAATTGTAGCACACGAATGACTGATACTTTAATCGCGCCTCCCGCGGACAGGCACTACACAGGCTCGCGCGCTGCGTGTTGCTTTCGCAAACGCTAAAGTCCGCTCGCGGCGTGTTGCTTTCGCACGACGTGGCGCGCACGGCCGTTCGTGCGTTAAAGTCCGCTCGCGGCGTGTTGCTTTCGCAAACGCTAAAGTCCGCTCGCGGCGTGTTGCTTTCGCAAACGTTAAGTCCGCTCGCGGCGTGTTGCTTTCGCAAACGTTAAGTCCGCTCGCGGCGTGTTGCTTTCGCACGACGTGGCGCGTACGGCCGTTCGTGCGTTAAAGTCCGCTCGCGGCGTGTTGCTTTCGCAAACGCTAAAGTCCGCTCGCGGCGTGTTGCTTTCGCAAACGCTAAAGTCCGCTCGCGGCGTGTTGCTTTCGCAAACGTTAAGTCCGCTCGCGGCGTGTTGCTTTCGCAAACGCTAAAGTCCGCTCGCGGCGTGTTGCTTTCGCAAACGTTAAGTCCGCTCGCGGCGTGTTGCTTTCGCACGACGTGGCGCGTACGGCCGTTCGTGCGTTAAAGTCCGCTCGCGGCGTGTTGCTTTCGCACGACGTGGCGCGTACGGCCGTTCGTGCGTTAAAGTCCGCTCGCGGCGTGTTGCTTTCGCAAACGCTAAAGTCCGCTCGCGGCGTGTTGCTTTCGCAAACGTTAAGTCCGCTCGCGGCGTGTTGCTTTCGCAAACGTTAAGTCCGCTCGCGGCGTGTTGCTTTCGCACGACGTGGCGCGTACGGCCGTTCGTGCGTTAAAGTCCGCTCGCGGCGTGTTGCTTTCGCACGACGTGGCGCGTACGGCCGTTCGTGCGTTAAAGTCCGCTCGCGGCGTGTTGCTTTCGCACGACGTGGCGCGTACGGCCGTTCGTGCGTTAAAGTCCGCTCGCGGCGTGTTGCTTTCGCACGACGTGGCGCGTACGGCCGTTCGTGCGTTAAAGTCCGCTCGCGGCGTGTTGCTTTCGCAAACGCTAAAGTCCGCTCGCGGCGTGTTGCTTTCGCAAACGCTAAAGTCCGCTCGCGGCGTGTTGCTTTCGCAAACGTTAAGTCCGCTCGCGGCGTGTTGCTTTCGCACGACGTGGCGCGTACGGCCGTTCGTGCGTTAAAGTCCGCTCGCGGCGTGTTGCTTTCGCAAACGCTAAAGTCCGCTCGCGGCGTGTTGCTTTCGCAAACGCTAAAGTCCGCTCGCGGCGTGTTGCTTTCGCAAACGCTAAAGTCCGCTCGCGGCGTGTTGCTTTCGCAAACGTTAAGTCCGCTCGCGGCGTGTTGCTTTCGCAAACGCTAAAGTCCGCTCGCGGCGTGTTGCTTTCGCAAACGTTAAGTCCGCTCGCGGCGTGTTGCTTTCGCACGACGTGGCGCGTACGGCCGTTCGTGCGTTAAAGTCCGCTCGCGGCGTGTTGCTTTCGCACGACGTGGCGCGTACGGCCGTTCGTGCGTTAAAGTCCGCTCGCGGCGTGTTGCTTTCGCAAACGCTAAAGTCCGCTCGCGGCGTGTTGCTTTCGCTCTCGGCGGTACCTCCGGCGTACGGGCCATGCAAAAGTCGGCTCGCGGCGTGTTGCTTTCGTTCTCGGCGGTACCTCCGACGGGCTCGGGAGGTACCTCCGACGGTGTCGCACGACAAAGTCCACTCGCGGCGTGTTGCTTTCGCTCTCGGCGGTACCTCCGGCTTACGGGCGATGCAAAAGTCGACTCGCGGCGTGTTGCTTTCGCTCTCGGCGGTACCTCCGGACGCTCGCTCGGGCGGTACCTCCGTCGATGTCGCACGATAAAGTCCGCGCGCGGCGTGTTGCTTTCGTTCTCGGCGGTACCTCCGGCTGGCTCGGGCAGTACCTCCGACATTGTCGCGCGACAAAGTCCACTCGCGGCGTGTTGCTTTCGCTCTCGGCGGTACCTCCGGCTTTCGGGCGATGCAAAAGTCGACTCGCGGCGTGTTGCTTTCTTTCTCGGCGGTACCTCCGACGGGCTCGGGCGGTACCTCCGACGGTGTCGCACGACAAAGTCAGCGCGCGGCGTGTTGCTTTCGTTCTCGGCGGTACCTCCGACGGGCTCGGGCTGTACCTCCGACATTGTCGCGCGACAAAGTCCACTCGCGGCGTGTTGCTTTCGCTCTCGGCGGTACCTCCGGCTTTCGGGCGATGCAAAGGTCGACTCGCGGCGTGTTGCTTTCGCTCTCGGCGGTACCTCCGGACGCTCGCTCGGGCGATACATCCGTCGATGTCGCACGATAAAGTCCGCGCGCGGCGTGTTGCTTTCTCTCTCGGCGGTACCTCCGACGGGCTCGGGCTGTACCTCCGACATTGTCGCGCGACAAAGTCCACTCGCGGCGTGTTGCTTTCGCTCTCGGCGGTACCTCCGGCGTACGGGCCATGCAAAAGTCGGCTCGCGGCGTGTTGCTTTCGTTCTCGGCGGTACCTCCGACGGGCTCGGGAGGTACCTCCGACGGTGTCGCACGACAAAGTCCACTCGCGGCGTGTTGCTTTCGCTCTCGGCGGTACCTCCGGCTTACGGGCGATGCAAAAGTCGACTCGCGGCGTGTTGCTTTCGCTCTCGGCGGTACCTCCGGACGCTCGCTCGGGCGATACATCCGTCGATGTCGCACGATAAAGTCCGCGCGCGGCGTGTTGCTTTCTCTCTCGGCGGTACCTCCGACGGGCTCGGGCTGTACCTCCGACATTGTCGCGCGACAAAGTCCACTCGCGGCGTGTTGCTTTCGCTCTCGGCGGTACCTCCGGCGTACGGGCCATGCAAAAGTCGGCTCGCGGCGTGTTGCTTTCGTTCTCGGCGGTACCTCCGACGGGCTCGGGAGGTACCTCCGACGGTGTCGCACGACAAAGTCCACTCGCGGCGTGTTGCTTTCGCTCTCGGCGGTACCTCCGGCTTACGGGCGATGCAAAAGTCGACTCGCGGCGTGTTGCTTTCGCTCTCGGCGGTACCTCCGGACGCTCGCTCGGGCGGTACCTCCGTCGATGTCGCACGATAAAGTCCGCGCGCGGCGTGTTGCTTTCGTTCTCGGCGGTACCTCCGGCTGGCTCGGGCAGTACCTCCGACATTGTCGCGCGACAAAGTCCACTCGCGGCGTGTTGCTTTCGCTCTCGGCGGTACCTCCGGCTTTCGGGCGATGCAAAAGTCGACTCGCGGCGTGTTGCTTTCTTTCTCGGCGGTACCTCCGACGGGCTCGGGCGGTACCTCCGACGGTGTCGCACGACAAAGTCAGCGCGCGGCGTGTTGCTTTCGTTCTCGGCGGTACCTCCGACGGGCTCGGGCTGTACCTCCGACATTGTCGCGCGACAAAGTCCACTCGCGGCGTGTTGCTTTCGCTCTCGGCGGTACCTCCGGCTTTCGGGCGATGCAAAGGTCGACTCGCGGCGTGTTGCTTTCGCTCTCGGCGGTACCTCCGGACGCTCGCTCGGGCGATACATCCGTCGATGTCGCACGATAAAGTCCGCGCGCGGCGTGTTGCTTTCTCTCTCGGCGGTACCTCCGACGGGCTCGGGCTGTACCTCCGACATTGTCGCGCGACAAAGTCCACTCGCGGCGTGTTGCTTTCGCTCTCGGCGGTACCTCCGGCGTACGGCCGATGCAAAAGTCGGCTCGCGGCGTGTTGCTTTCGTTCTCGGCGGTACCTCCGGCAGGCTCGGGCTGTACCTCCGACATTGTCGCGCGACAAAGTCCACTCGCGGCGTGTTGCTTTCGCTTTCGGCGGTACCTCCGGCTTTCGGGCGATGCAAAAGTCGACTCGCGGCGTGTTGCTTTCTTTCTCGGCGGTACCTCCGACGGGCTCGGGCAGTACCTCCGACGGTGTCGCACGACAAAGTCCGCGCGCGGCGTGTTGCTTTCGTTCTCGGCGGTACCTCCGACGGGCTCGGGCATTACCTCCGACGTTGCCGCGCGACAAAGTCCACTCGCGGCGTGTTGCTTTCGCTCTCGGCGATACCTCCGGCGTACGGGCGATGCAAAAGTCGGCTCGCGGCGTGTTGCTTTCGTTCTCGGCGGTACCTCCGGCGTAAGGGCGATGCAAAAGTTGGCTCGCGGCGTGTTGCTTTCGCTCTCGGCGGTACCTCCGACGGGCTCGGGCAGTACCTCCGGCGTACGGGCGATGCAAAAGTCGACTCGCGGCGTGTTGCTCTTCGCTCTCGGCGGAACCTCCGATTAGCCGGGCAGCGCAATAAATAACTTTCGTATTAATAAATAAACATTTATTCGTCATTGATATCTGGATTGGTGCCTTTGATAAAGTGTTGCTGTTATCCGTGTTTATATCTTTACTTTTAAAGCATTCATGCATGAATGCTGTCCCTAATAACGTATCACACGCATTGGAGTGTTTGCGTGGGAATACTTTTAGTGTTTCTGTATTAGAAGGTGCATAATGCTTAGTTATTACAGTTATGTTAATTTTTAAACTTATATAACGAAATATAATGTTTATATTGTAATATTATATTTTACTATGCAATTATATAAGTATTGATATTTTAAGGACACAGGATTATAAAATTGTAGCACACGAATGACTGATACTTTAATCGCGCCTCCCGCGGACAGGCACTACACAGGCTCGCGCGCTGCGTGTTGCTTTCGCAAACGCTAAAGTCCGCTCGCGGCGTGTTGCTTTCGCACGACGTGGCGCGCACGGCCGTTCGTGCGTTAAAGTCCGCTCGCGGCGTGTTGCTTTCGCAAACGCTAAAGTCCGCTCGCGGCGTGTTGCTTTCGCAAACGTTAAGTCCGCTCGCGGCGTGTTGCTTTCGCAAACGTTAAGTCCGCTCGCGGCGTGTTGCTTTCGCACGACGTGGCGCGTACGGCCGTTCGTGCGTTAAAGTCCGCTCGCGGCGTGTTGCTTTCGCAAACGCTAAAGTCCGCTCGCGGCGTGTTGCTTTCGCAAACGCTAAAGTCCGCTCGCGGCGTGTTGCTTTCGCAAACGTTAAGTCCGCTCGCGGCGTGTTGCTTTCGCACGACGTGGCGCGTACGGCCGTTCGTGCGTTAAAGTCCGCTCGCGGCGTGTTGCTTTCGCAAACGCTAAAGTCCGCTCGCGGCGTGTTGCTTTCGCAAACGCTAAAGTCCGCTCGCGGCGTGTTGCTTTCGCAAACGCTAAAGTCCGCTCGCGGCGTGTTGCTTTCGCAAACGTTAAGTCCGCTCGCGGCGTGTTGCTTTCGCAAACGCTAAAGTCCGCTCGCGGCGTGTTGCTTTCGCAAACGTTAAGTCCGCTCGCGGCGTGTTGCTTTCGCTCTCGGCGGTACCTCCGGCTTTCGGGCGATGCAAAAGTCGACTCGCGGCGTGTTGCTTTCTTTCTCGGCGGTACCTCCGACGGGCTCGGGCGGTACCTCCGACGGTGTCGCACGACAAAGTCAGCGCGCGGCGTGTTGCTTTCGTTCTCGGCGGTACCTCCGACGGGCTCGGGCTGTACCTCCGACATTGTCGCGCGACAAAGTCCACTCGCGGCGTGTTGCTTTCGCTCTCGGCGGTACCTCCGGCTTTCGGGCGATGCAAAGGTCGACTCGCGGCGTGTTGCTTTCGCTCTCGGCGGTACCTCCGGACGCTCGCTCGGGCGATACATCCGTCGATGTCGCACGATAAAGTCCGCGCGCGGCGTGTTGCTTTCTCTCTCGGCGGTACCTCCGACGGGCTCGGGCTGTACCTCCGACATTGTCGCGCGACAAAGTCCACTCGCGGCGTGTTGCTTTCGCTCTCGGCGGTACCTCCGGCGTACGGCCGATGCAAAAGTCGGCTCGCGGCGTGTTGCTTTCGTTCTCGGCGGTACCTCCGGCAGGCTCGGGCTGTACCTCCGACATTGTCGCGCGACAAAGTCCACTCGCGGCGTGTTGCTTTCGCTTTCGGCGGTACCTCCGGCTTTCGGGCGATGCAAAAGTCGACTCGCGGCGTGTTGCTTTCTTTCTCGGCGGTACCTCCGACGGGCTCGGGCAGTACCTCCGACGGTGTCGCACGACAAAGTCCGCGCGCGGCGTGTTGCTTTCGTTCTCGGCGGTACCTCCGACGGGCTCGGGCATTACCTCCGACGTTGCCGCGCGACAAAGTCCACTCGCGGCGTGTTGCTTTCGCTCTCGGCGATACCTCCGGCGTACGGGCGATGCAAAAGTCGGCTCGCGGCGTGTTGCTTTCGTTCTCGGCGGTACCTCCGGCGTAAGGGCGATGCAAAAGTTGGCTCGCGGCGTGTTGCTTTCGCTCTCGGCGGTACCTCCGACGGGCTCGGGCAGTACCTCCGGCGTACGGGCGATGCAAAAGTCGACTCGCGGCGTGTTGCTCTTCGCTCTCGGCGGAACCTCCGATTAGCCGGGCAGCGCAATAAATAACTTTCGTATTAATAAATAAACATTTATTCGTCATTGATATCTGGATTGGTGCCTTTGATAAAGTGTTGCTGTTATCCGTGTTTATATCTTTACTTTTAAAGCATTCATGCATGAATGCTGTCCCTAATAACGTATCACACGCATTGGAGTGTTTGCGTGGGAATACTTTTAGTGTTTCTGTATTAGAAGGTGCATAATGCTTAGTTATTACAGTTATGTTAATTTTTAAACTTATATAACGAAATATAATGTTTATATTGTAATATTATATTTTACTATGCAATTATATAAGTATTGATATTTTAAGGACACAGGATTATAAAATTGTAGCACACGAATGACTGATACTTTAATCGCGCCTCCCGCGGACAGGCACTACACAGGCTCGCGCGCTGCGTGTTGCTTTCGCAAACGCTAAAGTCCGCTCGCGGCGTGTTGCTTTCGCACGACGTGGCGCGCACGGCCGTTCGTGCGTTAAAGTCCGCTCGCGGCGTGTTGCTTTCGCAAACGCTAAAGTCCGCTCGCGGCGTGTTGCTTTCGCAAACGTTAAGTCCGCTCGCGGCGTGTTGCTTTCGCAAACGTTAAGTCCGCTCGCGGCGTGTTGCTTTCGCACGACGTGGCGCGTACGGCCGTTCGTGCGTTAAAGTCCGCTCGCGGCGTGTTGCTTTCGCAAACGCTAAAGTCCGCTCGCGGCGTGTTGCTTTCGCAAACGCTAAAGTCCGCTCGCGGCGTGTTGCTTTCGCAAACGTTAAGTCCGCTCGCGGCGTGTTGCTTTCGCAAACGCTAAAGTCCGCTCGCGGCGTGTTGCTTTCGCAAACGTTAAGTCCGCTCGCGGCGTGTTGCTTTCGCACGACGTGGCGCGTACGGCCGTTCGTGCGTTAAAGTCCGCTCGCGGCGTGTTGCTTTCGCACGACGTGGCGCGTACGGCCGTTCGTGCGTTAAAGTCCGCTCGCGGCGTGTTGCTTTCGCAAACGCTAAAGTCCGCTCGCGGCGTGTTGCTTTCGCAAACGTTAAGTCCGCTCGCGGCGTGTTGCTTTCGCAAACGTTAAGTCCGCTCGCGGCGTGTTGCTTTCGCACGACGTGGCGCGTACGGCCGTTCGTGCGTTAAAGTCCGCTCGCGGCGTGTTGCTTTCGCACGACGTGGCGCGTACGGCCGTTCGTGCGTTAAAGTCCGCTCGCGGCGTGTTGCTTTCGCACGACGTGGCGCGTACGGCCGTTCGTGCGTTAAAGTCCGCTCGCGGCGTGTTGCTTTCGCACGACGTGGCGCGTACGGCCGTTCGTGCGTTAAAGTCCGCTCGCGGCGTGTTGCTTTCGCAAACGCTAAAGTCCGCTCGCGGCGTGTTGCTTTCGCAAACGCTAAAGTCCGCTCGCGGCGTGTTGCTTTCGCAAACGTTAAGTCCGCTCGCGGCGTGTTGCTTTCGCACGACGTGGCGCGTACGGCCGTTCGTGCGTTAAAGTCCGCTCGCGGCGTGTTGCTTTCGCAAACGCTAAAGTCCGCTCGCGGCGTGTTGCTTTCGCAAACGCTAAAGTCCGCTCGCGGCGTGTTGCTTTCGCAAACGCTAAAGTCCGCTCGCGGCGTGTTGCTTTCGCAAACGTTAAGTCCGCTCGCGGCGTGTTGCTTTCGCAAACGCTAAAGTCCGCTCGCGGCGTGTTGCTTTCGCAAACGTTAAGTCCGCTCGCGGCGTGTTGCTTTCGCACGACGTGGCGCGTACGGCCGTTCGTGCGTTAAAGTCCGCTCGCGGCGTGTTGCTTTCGCACGACGTGGCGCGTACGGCCGTTCGTGCGTTAAAGTCCGCTCGCGGCGTGTTGCTTTCGCAAACGCTAAAGTCCGCTCGCGGCGTGTTGCTTTCGCTCTCGGCGGTACCTCCGGCGTACGGGCCATGCAAAAGTCGGCTCGCGGCGTGTTGCTTTCGTTCTCGGCGGTACCTCCGACGGGCTCGGGAGGTACCTCCGACGGTGTCGCACGACAAAGTCCACTCGCGGCGTGTTGCTTTCGCTCTCGGCGGTACCTCCGGCTTACGGGCGATGCAAAAGTCGACTCGCGGCGTGTTGCTTTCGCTCTCGGCGGTACCTCCGGACGCTCGCTCGGGCGGTACCTCCGTCGATGTCGCACGATAAAGTCCGCGCGCGGCGTGTTGCTTTCGTTCTCGGCGGTACCTCCGGCTGGCTCGGGCAGTACCTCCGACATTGTCGCGCGACAAAGTCCACTCGCGGCGTGTTGCTTTCGCTCTCGGCGGTACCTCCGGCTTTCGGGCGATGCAAAAGTCGACTCGCGGCGTGTTGCTTTCTTTCTCGGCGGTACCTCCGACGGGCTCGGGCGGTACCTCCGACGGTGTCGCACGACAAAGTCAGCGCGCGGCGTGTTGCTTTCGTTCTCGGCGGTACCTCCGACGGGCTCGGGCTGTACCTCCGACATTGTCGCGCGACAAAGTCCACTCGCGGCGTGTTGCTTTCGCTCTCGGCGGTACCTCCGGCTTTCGGGCGATGCAAAGGTCGACTCGCGGCGTGTTGCTTTCGCTCTCGGCGGTACCTCCGGACGCTCGCTCGGGCGATACATCCGTCGATGTCGCACGATAAAGTCCGCGCGCGGCGTGTTGCTTTCTCTCTCGGCGGTACCTCCGACGGGCTCGGGCTGTACCTCCGACATTGTCGCGCGACAAAGTCCACTCGCGGCGTGTTGCTTTCGCTCTCGGCGGTACCTCCGGCGTACGGGCCATGCAAAAGTCGGCTCGCGGCGTGTTGCTTTCGTTCTCGGCGATACCTCCGACGGGCTCGGGAGGTACCTCCGACGGTGTCGCACGACAAAGTCCACTCGCGGCGTGTTGCTTTCGCTCTCGGCGGTACCTCCGGCTTACGGGCGATGCAAAAGTCGACTCGCGGCGTGTTGCTTTCGCTCTCGGCGGTACCTCCGGACGCTCGCTCGGGCGGTACCTCCGTCGATGTCGCACGATAAAGTCCGCGCGCGGCGTGTTGCTTTCGTTCTCGGCGGTACCTCCGGCTGGCTCGGGCAGTACCTCCGACATTGTCGCGCGACAAAGTCCACTCGCGGCGTGTTGCTTTCGCTCTCGGCGGTACCTCCGGCTTTCGGGCGATGCAAAAGTCGACTCGCGGCGTGTTGCTTTCTTTCTCGGCGGTACCTCCGACGGGCTCGGGCGGTACCTCCGACGGTGTCGCACGACAAAGTCAGCGCGCGGCGTGTTGCTTTCGTTCTCGGCGGTACCTCCGACGGGCTCGGGCTGTACCTCCGACATTGTCGCGCGACAAAGTCCACTCGCGGCGTGTTGCTTTCGCTCTCGGCGGTACCTCCGGCTTTCGGGCGATGCAAAGGTCGACTCGCGGCGTGTTGCTTTCGCTCTCGGCGGTACCTCCGGACGCTCGCTCGGGCGATACATCCGTCGATGTCGCACGATAAAGTCCGCGCGCGGCGTGTTGCTTTCTCTCTCGGCGGTACCTCCGACGGGCTCGGGCTGTACCTCCGACATTGTCGCGCGACAAAGTCCACTCGCGGCGTGTTGCTTTCGCTCTCGGCGGTACCTC
Organism: Pogonomyrmex barbatus; assembly: GCF_055798465.1. Lineage (NCBI taxonomy): Eukaryota > Metazoa > Arthropoda > Insecta > Hymenoptera > Formicidae > Pogonomyrmex > Pogonomyrmex barbatus. Next base: position 23,697 of record NW_028297123.1, read on the forward strand.
CGGCGTACGGCCGATGCAAAAGTCGGCTCGCGGCGTGTTGCTTTCGTTCTCGGCGGTACCTCCGGCAGGCTCGGGCTGTACCTCCGACATTGTCGCGCGACAAAGTCCACTCGCGGCGTGTTGCTTTCGCTTTCGGCGGTACCTCCGGCTTTCGGGCGATGCAAAAGTCGACTCGCGGCGTGTTGCTTTCTTTCTCGGCGGTACCTCCGACGGGCTCGGGCAGTACCTCCGACGGTGTCGCACGACAAAGTCCGCGCGCGGCGTGTTGCTTTCGTTCTCGGCGGTACCTCCGACGGGCTCGGGCATTACCTCCGACGTTGCCGCGCGACAAAGTCCACTCGCGGCGTGTTGCTTTCGCTCTCGGCGATACCTCCGGCGTACGGGCGATGCAAAAGTCGGCTCGCGGCGTGTTGCTTTCGTTCTCGGCGGTACCTCCGGCGTAAGGGCGATGCAAAAGTTGGCTCGCGGCGTGTTGCTTTCGCTCTCGGCGGTACCTCCGACGGGCTCGGGCAGTACCTCCGGCGTACGGGCGATGCAAAAGTCGACTCGCGGCGTGTTGCTCTTCGCTCTCGGCGGAACCTCCGATTAGCCGGGCAGCGCAATAAATAACTTTCGTATTAATAAATAAACATTTATTCGTCATTGATATCTGGATTGGTGCCTTTGATAAAGTGTTGCTGTTATCCGTGTTTATATCTTTACTATTAAAGCATTCATGCATGAATGCTGTCCCTAATAACGTATCACACGCATTGGAGTGTTTGCGTGGGAATACTTTTAGTGTTTCTGTATTAGAAGGTGCATAATGCTTAGTTATTACAGTTATGTTAATTTTTAAACTTATATAACGAAATATAATGTTTATATTGTAATATTATATTTTACTATGCAATTATATAAGTATTGATATTTTAAGGACACAGGATTATAAAATTGTAGCACACGAATGACTGATACTTTAATCGCGCCTCCCGCGGACAGGCACTACACAGGCTCGCGCGCTGCGTGTTGCTTTCGCAAACGCTAAAGTCCGCTCGCGGCGTGTTGCTTTCGCACGACGTGGCGCGCACGGCCGTTCGTGCGTTAAAGTCCGCTCGCGGCGTGTTGCTTTCGCAAACGCTAAAGTCCGCTCGCGGCGTGTTGCTTTCGCAAACGTTAAGTCCGCTCGCGGCGTGTTGCTTTCGCAAACGTTAAGTCCGCTCGCGGCGTGTTGCTTTCGCACGACGTGGCGCGTACGGCCGTTCGTGCGTTAAAGTCCGCTCGCGGCGTGTTGCTTTCGCAAACGCTAAAGTCCGCTCGCGGCG
>NW_028297123.1:30000-32500 GCF_055798465.1 Pogonomyrmex barbatus
AGGGGAGAAGTGCACGACTACGAACGCCGGACATCGGCGCACGGCGGCGTGCCCGCGCGCGAGCCGCGAGGGCCCCGCGGGGCATCGCACACCGACGCGAAGCCAGCGTCGCTGACGATGAATCTCCCCGTTCGTTCTTTTGGGTTTCTTAGGTTTACCCCTGAACGGTTTCACGTACTCTTGAACTCTCTCTTCAAAGTTCTTTTCAACTTTCCCTCACGGTACTTGTTCGCTATCGGTCTCGTGGTCGTATTTAGCCTTAGATGGAGTTTACCACCCACTTAGAGCTGCATTCTCAAGCAACCCGACTCTAAGGAGAGATCCTCCCGAGACGGGCATCGGTCGCTACGGGCCTGGCACCCTCTGCGGGTAAGTGGCCCCATTCAAGATGGACTTGGACGCGACGCGACGCCTCGGGATAAGCGGACCCTCCCAAACACCACATTTCCCTGCGGCGGAACCGCGGGATTCGGTGCTGGGCTCTTTCCTGTTCGCTCGCCGCTACTAAGGAAATCCTGGTTAGTTTCTTTTCCTCCGCTTAGTAATATGCTTAAATTCAGCGGGTAATCTCGCCTGCTCTGAGGTCGTCAAAGTCAGTGTGTGGGTGACAGTTCGGGCGGACGACGGGGTTCGTAACACGAGTACACGACGAAGCGTGCCGGTCCCAGGTCGCGTCTCTGCTCTCTCGCTCGAGAGAGATATGGAGAGGAACTTCGTGGACTCGGACACGCGGTCGGCTCGCGATCCCCGCGGAGGGAACGACAGACGGGCGGAGCGTTAAGGTTAAGAGAATCGGATCTCCGCGCGCGACGCGGGGGGAGGCCTGCGACAACGTAGGGAGTGCCCGGTTCCGCTCTCGCGGAAGGGCGCCTCTCTCCGTCGGATCCTCCTCTACCCGCGTACACGTCTCGCGAGAGTCTCCTCTATTTCTCTCCTCTATTCTCGCGCCCGGTCGCTCGGCGCCCCGGTCAGCCTTCGTCACGTATCAATGTCATTTCGGACGACGCCCAGCCGGCGTGCGCGCGGCGGAAGAGCCCGGCGGGACTGGCGGCCTTACGCGTGGCGCGCAAGGGCTTCCCGCTGCTGTCTCTCCTCTCACCGCTGGCTTTCGCGCGGCACGGGGCGAACGTCCAACGATCGCTCGTACGCCGGTGCGCGCTGCCGTCGCCCGGTCGCCGTCGTCGGCGACGCGAGGCGAAGCGCGCGAACGCGGGCGCAAGCAGTCTCTGGGTACTAAAACGACCCTCAGCCAGGCGTGGTCCGGGAATTGTATCCGTGGACCGCAATGTGCGTTCGAAATGTCGATGTTCATGTGTCCTGCAGTTCACAAGTTGACGCGCAATTAGCTGCGTTCTTCATCGACCCACGAGCCAAGTGATCCACCGTTCAGGGTAATCGCATTTTCCTTTCTCTCGCCGCGTCTCCATGGAGAACGCGACTCGAAGGTATACAGTCCCAACGTGTTTTGTATATCTACGCTCGCTGCCCACCGGGGACAGAGTTCTCTCTCCGTTCCTCCGGGGCGCGAGCGTGATGGCCCTTCGATCAGCCTGGCCGCGCGTCCGAGCACGCGCGGACCGCCGCCCCGTTTACGGGGGCTACGGCACGATCGGGACACCGGCGACGGGCCGCGAGAGACCCGTCCGGCATCCCGGCGGAAACGAGAAGCGTCCCATAGCGCGAGAGGCGATGGGCCGGGGCGGAAATCATTGAAAAACCATCGGGCTCCCGGCGCCAGTGGTTCTGGCGCGGTGCCCTCGAGAAGCGGCGCTCGTGCGCGCTCGCTTTCATCGTGTAGGTTACCACCGGCTCGCGCCTGGCGCCGCGCCTGAAGTCAAGCCGGAGGCTCGAGCAACGGGCGGCGCGCGAGGCGCCACGCTTCCGTGGAGTCCGCCGACCGCCGGGCTTCCACCGCCGCGAACACGTCCGTCGTCACCGTCGCCGTCGACGTTCCCTTTCACTTCGGAACGTTCGGTCGGCCGCGCTCGACGAACCCGTGTTCGGACGGGTGTTGTCCCGGGCACGGTCGCCCGCCTGGGCTCGGCTGCGAGGCCGGCGCGCCCGCGCGTCGCGGCTCTCGGCGTCGCGAGAGCGGAACGCGGGCGGCCACCTGCGCGGCGAGACCACGGCGAGAGAGAGAGAGAGAGAGATTGTCAGTTAAGACCTCCTCCTCTCCTCGTTGTATTATATCATTAGGCAGGGTAGGATCGGAGATGCCTCACCCTGACAGAGACGCGCGCTCGGATGATGCGCAGTCTCTGGATGCGCGCACGGACGCGCCCGGGGACCGGTCCGCTCTCTCGACCCGTCATCTCCGATATCTCCGGAGAACAACGGTGGAGCGGCGCGACGCGTCCCGGCACATCCGCGGCGACAAGCCGTCAATTCCTCGTGTTTCAATATCTCTCGTATTGTCTGTTCCTTCTTACTTACAGTCGCCGACTGCTGCGCTCGGTGTTTCTCTCCAGCGTGCCTGGAGACCGAGATGGCAGAGCAGGAC